>NC_084821.1:51823322-52123322 GCF_958449725.1 Rosa rugosa | reverse complement strand
AATAAGGTTCGATTTGCCTTAGGAGCGTAGAGAGCTTCAGTGACTTTAATCAAGGTGCCATTAGGCAAAAGGAATTGGGTCATTCCATGTCCTTGAACTAAACCTGATGGCCCAGGTATCGTAGTCACAGATGAATATGTAGGCAACATCTCCAAGAATAATTGCCTATGTCGTAGAATGGTGTGCGTAGTCGCACTATCCGCAAGACATTGAAGTTCATCCATTCCTAAAAGAAAAGCTCGTAATTAAAAAGGAGTCATAAAGAAAAGAACTCAACTTTTATTAATAAGCCAAACGGAATTACATCATCGTTTCTTTAACCAAAGGAAATCTAATCCAATAAACTAGTTAATGCAAAACAATGGTAGTCGTCTAACTCCTTTCGGTAATTCCAATGTAAATGTGACCAGGTGAGTAGAGAGATGTCGGTGGAGCGAGGCTCACTTAAGTACCACTTATCTCAAAACCTTCCTAGACATCACACTCACATTGAGTACGCCTACTTTGAAGAAAGACTAATAGCATTGGCATCTACTACAAAAATAATATGGCAATTGCCTACATCTCTTGGAAATAAAAAGACTTAATCAAAATCGCCAGTTTCTGGGTCTTGATCCTTGTAGTCTTCCACCCTTAGATCGGGATCTCCATCTTGATCTTCTTGTTCCATGTAATTTGCCTCCCTCGCTTCACGGTACATCTTATATGCGTTTACAACGTTCTGGGATGCAGTACACTTCTTTGCCCAATGTCCACTTGATCCACATCTGAGACAAGCATCATTATGGTCAGGTTCCCTTGATCGAGGTGCTCTGGGAGCGTTTTGTGGACGGTTATTGCCTTTGGTGGCGTTACCACCATAACCGGAGGCTTGGCCTCTCTCTCTTCACACGTTTACCTCCACGGTTCCGTGCACGCCTATCTTGGCGATTTCCTTCCTCTTTAGGGCGAGAATATGGACCAGAACGTCCAGAATTATCCCTACTCTTAGGGTTTCGCTCCTTGCGTCCTCCCTTGGAGGCGCGACTATAATTAGACTCCGGATTTGACTTGGTTCCCACGGGTCTGGAGTTATAGTTCTTCACAAGTATGTTATTGTGCTTTTCAGCTACGTTCAAGGCACCAATGAGCTCATGAAATCTTGTGATACGTCTAGCATTGACATCAATCCGATAGTTTTTGGCTATCATCAATGCAGAGACGGGGAAGGTGGAGAGAGTCTTCTCGATCAACATCGTATCAGTGATGTTCTGTCCACAGAATTCCATCATAGACTTGATACGAAGTGCTTCCGAATTGTAGTCAAGTACAGACTTGAAATCACAGAAGCGGAGGCTATGCCATCTCACTTCTAAGTCTGGAAGCAGGGAATCACAGACGTTGCCAAAACGCTGCTCGAGTTCTACCCATAGTCTTCTTGGGTCTTCCTCATTGAGGTACTCATTTTGGAGCGCGTCATTCATGTGCCTTGTCATGAGAATGATGACTTTAGCTTCATTCGCCTCTCTCGTAGCTCTATTTGCTTCAAAAGCAGCAGCTTGTTGAGGAGTACGCACGTCCTGACTTGGCTCTTGGATCGTACTCAGGATCCCATCAGCCTTAAGATGCTGGCGCACATCACGGACCCACTTGTGGTATCCTGCGCCTGTTGTCTCTAGTGGAGCGAAGCTCAACTTGTTCAGGTTACTCATCCTGAAAAACAACAAGAAAATAGGGTTAGTTTCGGAGCGAAGAAGGCTACCATGAAAAACTATAAAATTGAATTTGAAATTGCTGATAACGTGTTGTTGAGAAATTGAAATTGAGAGAAATTTGCTGTTACCTCTTATTGATAATAGGGGTCTCTTTATATAGAGGATTACAATGCATAGAATCTTAATCATACAAGGAAAGTAATCGTACATTGAATAGGAATCTAGATCATTCTAATTTAACCCTATTACCACTAGGTCAAGTAACCTAGGGTTTGAGCCAAACACAAATTAGGGTTTACTTGAACACTAAATAGTTATTTTCTGTTTTTTTTACGTTGTCTCCAATTCAAAATGAGAGTAAGTAGTTGACAGACTTTCTGGCAACCTTCTTAACTTTGAGGGGTTTCCTCGCGAGGACATTGATTGACATCCCAACTGTGCGAGCTGAACGACGTCGTCTTGCTGAACTGAAAAATGATCACAAAGATGTGACAGAGAAATTGGACCGAAATATACAAGTTATGCATTCAGCAAAGCTTGCTCAAAACTCATTACCTGTCAAACCGTCAGATGGTCAGAGTGATTCAGTTGTTAATGTTGGAGAATCTACATCTTCAACCAATGTTCCTTCGCATGCCACGGATATGGATGTGAGTGTACCATTTGCATTGGTTGATGAGATAGCTGATGCATCACCAGCAACGGAGGGTGGCATACAACTTGGAGATCAGATTGTGAAATTTGGCAATGTGGAAAATGGTGACAATTTGTTGCGGAAACTTGCTTCCGAGGCTCAAACAAATCTGGGTTGTGCTGTGCCCGTTATGGTCTTAAGGCAAGGTGCCCAATTCAACTTAATGGTGACACCTAGAACATGGCAAGGCAGAGGTCTATTGGGGTGTCATTTCCAAATTTTGTAAGCAGTTTGATTTCTAGCTGAAGCCAGAAGACTTAAGACAATTATTTTCTTTTGATCATGTCAAGTCCCAATATATCCCAATTTAGCCCTGTTTCAATTAGCAGTTTCTTCCTTTTGGGCATCTATATATCTGCTGTAATGTAGTTTGGTATTGATATACAAAAGTCCTGAGATTATTTGCCTATTGTAGCAAGTATTTGATGACTTTCTAATTCAATTTTAAAGTCTATTTTTCTTGGTTTCCTTCTTAAAAAAAAAAAAAAATACTCGATATATTTCTCTTATTTTCACTTATATATTTTATTTTTTCATTTTTCACACATATGCTAGGTTCATGGTCGGTGTGGTTGGGAATATCATCTCTAGCGGACTTTTCCTCTCCACAATTCCTCCGTTCTACTTTTCTCAATTTCCTTCTTAATAAAAAAAACAAAAAAAATTACTCAATATCTTTCTCTTATTTTCAGTCACATATTTTCTTTCCATTTTGCTCTCAAAAATGGTGCACACATATGCTAGGTTCGTGGTCGGTGTGGTTGGGAATATCATCTCTAGCGGACTTTTCCTCTCCACAATTCCTCCGTTCTACTTCTCTCAATTTCCTTCTTAATAAAAAAACAAAAAAAATTACTCAATATCTTTCTCTTATTTTTAGTCACATATTTTCTTTCCATTTTGCTCTCAAAAATGGTGCACACATATGCTAGGTTCGTGGTCGGTGTGGTTGGGAATATCATCTTTGGCGGACTTTTCCTCTCTCCAATACCTACATTCAAACAAATATGGAGAAGAAAAGACGTGGTAGCTTTCGATCCAAATATTGAAGTATAAAGGGTATGATACGTAACGTTGCTAGAGGCATCATTATACGTGATTGGAGTTTGGAGGAAGCTAGCTCCTTCATGTTCCCTTCAATTACCTTTGTATCTACTCAAACACTCAAAGGCTCAAAGCATCAATGATTCAACAATCACCAACAACAAGAAAAACAATATCTGAAGCTGCTTCTAATCAATGTAGTTACTTCAACTTCACTACTCTATTTTAAATTCAGTTTAAGCTTTGATCTGAAGCTCCAATTATTTGGGTTGGAACGCCATCATTGCTCATTCACTAGCTTTTAACTCTATCCTATCAAATTTAGTATCTGGGTTTTAGATCAAACAAAATGCATAAAAAGTTAAACAACTGGATCTAGTTCTAAATGCAAACGAGCTAAACAACTGGATCATTTTTGAGTGGGACAAGGAGACAGTGTTCATATGTATACCAACACCAACATTGCAAATGTTTAATTTAATTTTGTAAAGGGAAGGTATTACATGGTGCATACTAGATGGGAAGCAATGATGAGGTGGCATAGCTCCAGAACATGGACACTCACCACCACCAATAGAGACTGAGATAAGGAGAGAATATAAATCAACAATCATTAATCTCATTCACATGGAAGTTGATGATATATAGGAAGAAAGATTAAAGGCATTCAATGGTATTTTCTGTTATTTATAGCAGATGAATGAGCTAGGACATAAATCAATGAATCCTGGCTTCTGGTATATATGTTCATAGATCCATCATGCATAATTTCATTATCCAAACATTCAGAACATTATAGCATATATCATGTAAAAAGAAACAGAAGAAAACTTGGTGATTGATTATAAACTCTTACAACAATTCACAACATGGAATGCTGTCACTGAGAAAACAACAGGAAATCTTTACTTGATTCATACAAGATGAATTATAGACATGCGATGTATGTGCAATGTGATACTGTTACAGTACGAGAACAGAAGGTGAGAAACCACTGAAATTAACCATCCTAACCAAAGCTTTGAACGGCAAGTAATAAGCTTGGATCTATCAAGGTCCAAACTGTACTTGGAATTTTGGATCAGTAGGCTCACCCAGTCAGGCTAGCTTATATTTCCGGCCCTTGAGTGCAGCCTGATGAGTGATGAGGTGTGCATCTTCCTTCGAATATTGAGTTGGCAAGCTACAATGTTAAACTCGAAGCGTGTGCTAGAGAAGTCCCCAAAGAAAGTTATAACTGATCGAAATAGAGAACATAGAGTCATAGAGAAACGAAGAAGGGAACGCAGAAGAAATTGTCATTCAAACTAGTAGCTGTATATTCCTCCACAAACTCAAGACGGTTTGACATTTGATGCTCTCATAAGTTGGTTCCATTTCAGAAACCTTCATTGTTCTGTCTGTAACTATTTTATCATCTCAAGTGACCAGTAATTGTCTGCATGTGTATTTGTGGTAGCAAACTGAGTCGTCCTAAAAATTATATTCCTTGCAACTTTGCAAGAGTGAATAAAGATTAGGATTTCCGTCCATCACAATGATAAATGTTTAGCTCTTCCCCCAATTTTTATGTAACCTTCATTTTTGTAGACCTGTCATGTGTGTCATGGTGCACCATGATTACCGGGATTGAGCAAAATTGCAGCATGCAGTCACAAACAAATCATTCATCCAAGACGAATTCCGGCGTTCTTTTCAAGACATGTAGCCAGAAATTCGAATGAATGATATTTCATTAAAAAAATTAAGATGAATGATTACATTACAACACTAATAACTACTTTTTTTCCCTAAAAATCCTGTAACTGTGACCCCTACCCTTTTTCCACTCTTTCCTCTCTTTATATCCTTCACCCTAAACCAAAGGACTATAAATTTCACAATTTTTCCATCGTACTGCGTGGGGCGATCAAAATATAGTACGAACTCATAAGAACAAAACTCATCATGAAATAGTGGGATGGGCATCCACCAAAATTAACTCCTTAGTTGATCCACTCCATGAGCAAACAGATGCAGGACTGCTAATCATCATCAGATTCCATCGTTGGACTTTTTGTACAGCTGTCCTTTTGATGTAGTTCTAACAGTTTCTTTTCTGGATTGCAGAGCCCTGCATTAACAGTGACCTATAAGAAACAATGCATTTTCTCCACAAAAAGGTGCAAGCCAAATATACCATATAATTGAATGATGCATATGAACTCATGAGGACAAAATGGGTCGATGATTATCTACATTCAGTTTTCCACTTCTCATTGGAACTTACATGATGATAAAATTATTCAATGACACATGGTCAATGTGGATCCCAGAAAAATTTTAAGTAATCCAAACTTTCATGCATAGATTTATTTTATGTCATACCTGATATTTCAAACAAAAATCATTTGAATTATTTTTGAAATGGTTTTTGTTTTTTGCCCATAAGTTTCTGTAACTATTCATTATTTTTAATCAACTCCAACAGCTCAACATAAAAATAGGTATGTTCCTTTAAAAAGGATGGGAACAGAAAAGGACAATCAAATATCTATAACATTTCATCTTGAAAGTCCAGCACCCATCTGTTTCTATTAAGGTCTCTCTGCAGAAGATAAAATCTTTGGCATTCCCATATACCGATGTCAAACAAAATTTAGCAAATGGACTTAACTTTCAACACTTGATATAAACTAATTAAAAAATCTCTATGGATTGACTTATAAAACGGAGAGAGAAAAGGAGAGGAGTAAAGACAGGAAAAAGAAAAAGAGAAGATAAATGGCTTGTAGTTGATGTTTACTGAAGCGAGAAGAAAACCAACCGGAGCACTTAGGAATATCCCACACAGCAATAGATGATGATGTACATTCTGGTGAGCATAGTGCTTGATTGTTCTCATGGTTGACGTTCATTGCAAGCATCCACGCACCAATTGTGACATCCTCATTGCTAAACATCCGGAAACTGTATTATAGACAAGAGGCACATTAAATGTGGGGTACGATTAGTCAAGAAGTGCCTCATTTAAGCACATGTTCTCTATCATCTTGTTTTGTTGCAATCCATCTTCCTAAAAGAAACGACATGGCAATCCCATTGTGTCAAGCAAAAGTAATGATTTTATGAGCAACTTGTTAAATCTTTTTTTTGCAACTACACAAATATAAATTGAAACATTACACTCCACACTCATCATGTATACAATTAGACAATGAATAATACAAATGGTTATATATCAAGCTGCTGACAAATGATAAATCTTATTGAAAACTAAATCAACTAATAGTGGCAAATAATGCTGGACATGTCAACCAGGTCCTTTGGCTCAAGTGATAATGCAGTGATGAAGTCTAAGGTTCAATGGTGGTCTTCAGAAAAGTAAGAAAATCCACGATAATTGAAGTATATGACCTATGACGCTATGATCATTTCTTAGACAGACATCCTAAACATATACGACTCTTCTTTTCTTTCATAGAAACAAGACTTTATTACTAAGAATAACGAGAGAATTGACAACAATGAAGAGATATTTGACTCCTTTTAAGTAAAGAGTATGACAATTGAAGTATAAGACACTTAATCAATTCCCTGACAGATGTTTGTAAGACATATCTGATACATCAATTTCCTAAACAATGACTAAAACTTTGCAAAGCATAGGCGGCCATATAGGATTACCAACACCCCCTAATTAGGTCAAAGAGCTTGTCTTAGAGGCTTAAAATCCCTCAACTACTCATCTTAGCTATTACACTACTCCCTCAATATTTATATTATAAGTAAAGGAGCCGGAGCAGAAGTAAAAAAGGCCACACCACCAGCCTTTCTGCCCGGTATACATGCTAAGATGGACACCAACAATTGCACAACATTGACTAAACTAAAATTTGAAATACACAAAATAAATGCTTGAGATAATAATACACTAGAGAGGTCCAAGGTTATATTGTGAAAATAAACTTGCCTGTTATTCCTAAGAGCAACCAAACTTGCAACAACATCGGCAGAAAGAGCATAGATTGGACCGTAGGCATGGAGAAAGTATTCACTCCCTAGCAAATACGCTAGTGGCTCAAACCTGCAAGAATATAACTGATCAAATTATTCAGATCACTTTGCTACAGGAGAAAAAGAAACTAATTCAGGGGGGTCAGTAAACCCTCTCACGTGGCACGTATGTGGTGCAAATGGAACTCTAGTAGATCTCCGTTCAATTATAACATTTCCCCAAAATGATTCCGGAAATAAAACAATTCCAAACAAAACTAACCATTTAAGCTTTGGGTCGGTGAAGACTGGGCCCTTTTTCATGCATCCAAGGTAAGTCTGAGAGTGAGAGCGCTCTTTTGCCAAGAGCGTCGAAAGGCGATCTGACAATGTCAACGAAAAACAGATTGCATTACTGCAAAGAAATCTCCGAACCAAATGACATATCAGATGTCAGTACAGTAAACAAGTAAATCCAAGGTTTAGAAATCCAAGGTGCACCTGGCCTCAAGTAAATGTCGTCGTCAGCTTTAACATAGAAGTCGGAATCAAAAAGCGCATAGGCCGCTTTGAAGAAAGCCAATCTGTAACGCAGACAGAGAACAATGTTAAGCTCACACATCACAGTAATAAATAGACCCAAAGGCACGAAAAGATACAACACAATCCTTTCAGAACTAACGTTTTGTAGGGGAGCTTACTGTACTCCTCTTCAATATCCAACAGCAAGAAATCGTCGTATTTCGCCACTTCCTTTCCCAGCTCCAACATCTGTGCTTTGTCCTTGCTTTTACCAATGATGAACCTAAAAGCCAAACCAGTGGCTTCTTCCAATCTGCAATGTACACATTTCCAATCAATACAAAATCCGAGTCCAATCTATTATTAAAGCTTCTTCCTCTCTTCTCTTTCAAGTCACTCTGGTCTGGTCACTACTACTGTGTATCTTTGATCAGTTATGAAATGAAACCATCCATACCGTTGAAGGCCCTGGGCATCGGACGGCATCCAAGTCTTCCGGAGGGACTCTCTCCGGCCGACGGATCCGAAGCCGGTCTGAATGCCGACGAAGCCCATGACTTTATGCCTGCCGCTATTTGCATCTCCGTCGCTGAACACGAGGCCGTTTTGGCTGGTTCTGGTGGTGCTGCCAATTCGCTCCCAGACGACCCTCACCGATCTGGACTGGGTGGTGAGGCAGTTGTACTGGCTGCTGCGGAGCGCGACGAGGCCGAAGACGAAGCCGGAGAGGCCGAAGACGAGGCAGAAGCAGATGATCAGGACCGTCGATCGGCGACCGGAGGGGGGTTGGCGCGCGTGGAAGAACTTGGGGGACGAAGGCATCGTTGTGGGAACCCTAGACTAGAGGGAATCTAGGGTTTGAGGTGGAGCAGCAATCGGAATCGGAATCGGAATCGGAGAGAAGAGTGAGTCTGAGCTGCTGATGTCTCCGTTTGGCGGTCGTTACGGTTATTTGGGTTGGTCCGAAATCTCATTTACAATTTTAAACTACAATTTTTGGATGGACCCCACATTTTTTTCTTTTGGGAATTTTTTTTTTAATTTTTTATTGATTCTTTTGGGAAATTATATATAGGATTTAGAGGAAAAATCCTTTCTCAATTAAGTCTAGCAAAATTACTAGGAAAGGTTTGGATTTTTTTTTTCCCCTTGTATACTGCAATTTCATTAATTAAGGCTTGAGAGCAGTCGCACCAGCCCCCTTTCAGTAGGTTTGGATTTTTAGGCCAAGGCGATTTAGTTAATACATTTTATCATGTGTTAATGTCGTGCTTCAAGATTTGCAAAGCAGTGAATTGAGAATAGGGAGGGAGGGATAGCAAATTACCACAAACTACAAAACCATTCCATTTTTTTCTACGTCGAAAGATTTTAAAGTTTTGTATTTTTGGTTACTTTTACACTTCTTTTAGAGGTTTGACAATTTTTGGAAGCAAAATAGGTCAGATTCCGACTTAATATTGGTAGTCAATCTACATCATTTTAATAGCGATGTAGAGAATGCCGAAAGAAATTGAAGAACTTGCGTGCTATAGCAAGACATTTGAAGTTTTTGAACGCAGCTGACAAATCTCTCTTCCATTCGGTCTTCTTCATGTTGCAATGAGATTGCTAAAACACATCTGAAAATTAGAAGATGCAGAGATGCTCTGACCTATGGAAATCTATTCCCAACAAATGACATATCAAATTATTTGTATGGAGGGCGAGAGGAAGAAAGCACAAACATTAAGGTCCCTATTTTTCTATCCCTTTTAAGAAAGCCACTTTTTCTTGATTTTTTACCATAATCCATTAATTATGTTTTCATTTTTGTCTGCCAACACTATATAAAAGTAAATAAATATCACTGATCTGAGCACAGGATATTTTTCTAATCAACTCATTTTTATTTCCGCCTCGCATCATTTTTGCGATTGATCATCCAAAGAAAGCTGTGTTTCATCATACATTTCCAAGGATTCAACATTAGTAACCGTTTCCGGCTTGCTATTTTCTACTGCTGAAGCTGGTTCTTCACAAGACAGCTTTAAAAATTGCTCCTGCAAAGTACTTATTTTGGCTTCACCCACTTGCATAAGATTGCTTTCAAAAACTCTACCTTCTGGTTCACTGCCGACTTCAGATTCCAGCAAATCCTTGCCAGTCATCTGCCTTATTTCTGATTCATTGCCTACTTCGATCCGGCAACAGATTTTTGATTGCTTTACAGCTTCAAATTCCTGGAAATTCTCGACTTCAAGTCTAACTGCATCAGCAACTATGTCCACATGACATATCCCATCCGATTGCTTTACAGCCTTAATACCAGTTTCAGCATACGATTCAGATTCCACTGACTTCTTGCTTTTAATTTCCATTTCAGCACCAGCTTTGTTAGCAGAACAATGGACAACTTGTTGCTGTACAAACCCAACAATGGCGTCTCTGGATTGAATACCTACCTCAGTTGCTTTGTTTTTGCCTTCTTCTGATGTACCAACTGGTCCAGTATCAGCAGTAATAAATAATTTACTACCATCATCACATTCTTCTAAATTAGTACCTTCTACAAATTCAATTCCTGCTTCAGCACCAGTTTTGTTTCCACAAGTATCATCAGAGTGCACAAACTCAACCATGGGCTCTTCTTCAGAACAACATTCTTTTCTCACTCCTCCCGTTTCCAAGGATGATGTATGACATGTTCCTGTGTTCACCATCAATCAAATTCTCAGAGGACTGAAGAATGAACAGCAAGGTATAAAAAGAGGGGAAAAATACTTTTACCAGGATGTCTATATGCTGTTTTATTTTCACATAATGGCTTCTTGAGTAAAACCGTTCCAGGAAAAACCATCAAATTGATCTTGTTCAAGCTTTGCTTTTCTCTGTCTTCTACAGGTATAAAGCCAAAACCCTCTGTCCATGTCCCCACCAAATCTGGAATGGCAGCTATTACAAGCTTTTCCACCTTAAAAGATATCAGCATCTACAGACACGTGGAAGAAAGAAGCGAGTTAATTAGATGAAGCAATTAAAGATGACAAAAATAGATAAACCAGTTGGAACAGTGAATTCTAAAATTGGATCTCTAAAGCCTATCCATAGATTATGCCATTGCTAACTTTTTTATAATGCAGTATTGCGAAAAAGTAACTAGAGATTTTACACTTATCCAGAATCCAAAAGTTGTGAGAATCAAAACTCAATACAAGGAAAAGTTAAATAATTTCTAATATAGGAAAACATCAAGATATGCACATCTTTAACGTCATGCACGTATCCAGAGTTCCAGATGGCCTTAGAAAAACACAGAAAAGAAAAAGACAAATGCATACATAGAGAAATGAATACCATGACAAGCTAAAGATAGAAGTAAGAATAGTAGAGCATTATGCAAAGCTAATGTAGTGAGAGACAAAACGGCAGAAGATCATGTTATGAACAACATCTCTAAGGTGGCATTTAAAACTATTATGGTTAATTCACTAAATTCGTCAAAAGGCAGTACATTATGTTCCCCATAAATAAGGTATAAATATCTTTTTTTTTTTTGAAAAGGGGTTTGGAACCCAGCCTAGCTGGGAGGCTCAGCCCCGGTATAAATATCAAAACATCAAAAAAGTTGAGTAAATCTATCAAGACCTCCTGCCAAACCAGCAAACCCAATAGTGAGTGCATGAAATGGACAAAAAAATTTGACGGAATCTAAATAACGTCATTTTTACATTTATACCTCTTCAATAGCAGTCAGAAGGCGTCGGCACATTCCCTGGCGACGGTATCGACTGCAAGTTGCAATAAGTGGCATCTCTGCAACTGTTGTTCCATGCACCCTGCAACAAACAACAGTTAGCAAATTCTGTCTCCTGGATAAAAGCAATTACAGAGGAACAAAATAGTCCTGAGTTTCTGAAGCAGAAAACACTTCGAAAGATAAGATTGATTATGAAATTGGAGCCACCGATCCAAAACCATTTGGCATGGTGTGGAGAGGCCTAAGATCTTATAAACTGCTCTGCCCGGCTTCACATATTCAATGTAGTACCATGCTCCCTCATGTGTGGCTTAACTGAGCCTCAAACATGAACAACATTTATTGGGTGACATGGAGCACCTAGGCTATTAGAGCTAACACATAACAGCCTGATGTGATACCATGAAGAAAATGGATCACAACACCCAAAACTAATTGGCGATGGTGGAGAGAATCAAGACCTAGAAGTTTCCTGTGAAGTTTTATACTCACAATGGTACTCATCTTAACATAGAAAATTACAAATCTAAAACAACATCAAAACTAAAATAAAATAAATAATAATAATAATAATAAATAAATAAATAAAGAACACCACTAATAACAGCCTAAAAGAACAGAACTCCAAGCACAGATCCATACAAACACAAGTACAAAAAGAGAGTTCTAACACAGCCCTGGCCAATTGCTGCCAACCAATCAAAGCACTTCTCTTTTTCTGGTAACAATCAAAACACATTAGAAAAAGTAAATAAGAAATAAATCCTAGCTAAATAAGACTACCAAGCTACCCAGGAAAATCAACTACCTATTTGGTTTTATACTTTTCTGCTCCAATACACTGATAAACTTTTTTTTTTTTTTTTTGTGACTAAGCTGCAAGGAATGTGGGTGCAGGATATGAAAAAATGAGACTCTTTCTAGTCATAGATGGATTTGCCGAAGAATGTCTAATTGTGCTTTTGATGCTTAATCACTTAATCCATCCTAACTACCTGGTTATTATCATTGATATCAAGAAACACGTGGCCAATATATCTTAGAGTATCAACAAAATCCAGAACCTCATAGAAATTAGGAGATTTTATGACAGAATTTTTTTTTTTTTTTTTTTGAGGGGGATTGCTTGAAGTATTTAATTCTACATTAGCACTTTTAGGGTTCGTTTGATACAGGGTGTTAGCTGGTAATGTATTAAATAAGAGTTACAAATGAGTTTGAACCATGTTTGGTATGGCCTGGTACTAGAATAAATGGTACTAACTAGGACCCTTTTTCTAAAATGGGCTTGCTAGGTTGCCCACACTAAGGATACTGAAAAGGGAATCCTCAGCTAAGATTTTTTTCTCTTTCTTTTTTTGTCCCTCTCTCCATCAGGAGAGCTCATAGCTTGCTCATCGTCATCTTCTTCGCTCTGTCACTCATTGCTCTTCCTCTGTCATTACTCATTGTTCTTCTTACTCTTCCTCATCGCTGCTGAATTTCTCTTTGCTGCATCATTTTTTTCTTATTTTTGAGAAACTCTTTGCTGCATTGTAGAAGAGCCAAGTCTTCATAATTGATACTTGATCTTAGATAGAGGAAAGCTACAAGTCATCCTTCATTGTGACTTCTCCAGTCTCTAACTTTTCATTCAATTTTGGGTCAAGGCAATTGAGAATTGTGGGTATTGCAGTTGATAAGTACTAAAAAAATAAAAAGAGAGAAAGAAAAAAAAAAGGGTAGAAGCAAAACAAAACCAAGTCCTTCACCACACGAAACGTAGCCTAAGATTAGTCTAGCTTAAGCCCACCCCCAGTAATGCAGGACAGTCTTAACAAATAGAAAGGTACACCCTTGGGCTTGTAGCTACTCAGACAGCAAACAGCCTGCCATACATATCACTTATAAAATTGTACCCACTCTATGAATCGCGCACCTTATCATTTAGAAGAAAATTACTAGTTTCTCGTCATTTTATCATACAGCTTTTCATTAGAACCAGCCCAGCTCTCCATTTAAAGAATACAAAATAAGAAATACCATCTTATCCACTTGGAGATTTCTAAATCATTTAAAACGATTGTGGTAGATAACAACAAGTATATGGGGATGTAGGCTGCAGACTAAAATAAACTTTCAGCAGCCTAATATAAAATGAATGTCAAAAGGATCTACATGCTTAAAAATAATTAAATATTAGTACTACCTGATGGATGCTACAGATATCAGCACATCATCTTTCTCTAAGACTGCAGTGTAGAAGCCTTGAAAATTCAAACGAGCAAACTCAGACCTGAATGTTAGATTACAAAAATAATAAGCAATTCATAACAAGAATTACCAATTTACAAGCAACTTTTACTTTTAAAAAAAATAACACAAAATTGTATTTAGAAAGTGTCACATTTTGATATAATTGATAAGTAAATGGGCCTTCATAAGCATCTAAATTATCCTCCATACCATGAGCAAACCCAGTCAAATACATAAGACCAGCTACCAGGAAAAGAAATGCAATAGCTAAATGACAGTGGAATATTGATCATAGTCCTCAACTTAAAGTAAGAAACTCCCCATATATGGATCAATTCAAGGTGAGAATGGGATTGATATCTTTTTTCCAAAACTTGTATATTTGCATTTATAAAAAAAAATAATAAATAATAAATAAATAAAAAGGAAAGACAAGCCTGATACCCGTTGCACAACTTACAAGTGTAGTAAATCAGTAAACTTAAGATCTCAATCCTCCACCTACTCTTCTAGTAATTAACCGCCACTAAGGACAGCTACAAACTCTCTGTTTTGGTTGGCAAATAGAGAGGAGGTGATCTACTGTTTCTTCAGCTTTTTTACAAATGATTATCAAAAGATCATAAACATCAAGGGAATTTTATCTTTGCCTTGTTTTTGATTAAGGAATTGAAAACTGGCCAAAGAAAATGATAATTTCTATAAAAGGCTAGAGTTGAACATGCGGAAGACAAAAACAAGACCACACATAAACAAGACAAAAATTCAGCACAGAAAGAAAACTTAGGCCATATACATATTTGTATGTGCAATAAGTTCTACAAGCAGCCATATTAGTTCAGTATTTCTTAAAATAAAGGATTTCACAAGTTCTGCAATCTCTCTAAGATGAACATTCCTCTAGTTCTATTTGGAATTTGCATTTTCCTACAGTGTGATATTATTGCCTGCTGGCATGTAGCAATTTTCTAATTACTTCTAAGGACCTTTAAGACCTTTTAAGAAAGAACTTCTAATCTAGATAACAATGTAAACATTGTCTGCATCCCTAATTTCTGGGCAGATCTTTGTAGTAAACTTACGGCCTCAGAGAGAGAGAGAGAGAGAGAGAGAGAGAGAGTCAGAAGATGATCAAGGCTATCTACGGAAGAGATGAACTCACCCCCAACTGTACAAAACTTGGGGTATCATGTCTATGCCTGTTCTAGGATCCACCATAGACAGAAAGCTTTCTTCCATGACAGTAAGAGCAACAGCTAATCTTGTATTGCATTCTGCTTTCAGTGCTAACCGTTGGGCAGAATGAACTTTTTGGTCATCACGAATGCATCTAAGAAGTGTCCATGAAAAGCCATCGACAACATGATTAATGTAGCCAACATGAGACTGAAGACCTGAGTAAACCTACACACAACAGTTAAACCAAGTATGAACTAACCAGAACTGTAAGAGTGGTAAGTTAAGACCATTACTGACAAACAGTAGGAGCACAAGAAATTAATTTGCTCTTTCACATTACTTACGAACACTTAGAAGGAAGAAAATCATAAGGAACAAAAAACCTACAAGGCCTTTATAGCTAACTAAAGCTCATCACTGCATGAGCAAGATATTTACATTGTCCCATAAAAAATTGCTTCCCACAAAGCTAGTTATGCCACTTCCAGGCTACAGCACACTCATATCTTAACACTTAAAGCAATTACACTAATCTTACGTAAATGAACTTGAGTAACGGAGAAGTACATCTTTCATCCATTCAAAAATAAAATATTAAACTGAAATATCTTAAACACAAAATAGGAAATTCACTTAAGTTGACCAATAGTAATGCCTCTGTTCAACCATTCCGTTCTTTGTTTGCATGTAAAGAGAATGTTCTTTTTAATAGGAAAGAGAAATTGATCAATAATAAAGAGGATGTACAGAACAGCCGATAAGGAAAAAGAAAATGCTGAAAACACTAGTAAAGCACTAACAAATGAAGAGAATAAGATTAATAAAACTGAAAGAAGGAAAAATGTGGCAGGGTCCCATGTGATCTTTAAGGAAAAAAAAAGAATACTGAAGACTGACAGAGAACCAATGAAACTATACACAGGTAGCCTAGTTACTTAAGATGAATATTCTTAATTGGAAAATTGATTGCTCCCAAAAATTGTCAAAGGATCAAAAGACATAGGAAAACAAAAGGGATCTGTCTTAACAATCGTAATCACCTTACTTAACTCTGAAAATAGCCTTTAAAGGAAGGCTGCAAGCAAGACCACTTTCCTTCTTAAAAGGACGCAGATCTTGATAAAATAAACAAGGCAATCAACAGTTTGCATGTGTTGCCTAAACTAGGATGATGGTTCAGGAAAAGCAAAACCACAATCTTCCATTTATGGAAATAAAGTGATTGAAGAAATAGCAAGCTGCAAGTCCTTGCTCTATGAAAAAAAGAATGCCACGAATGTTTTCATTGATATGTATGTAAGTGAATATTTAGAATTAGTACATACCTCTTGACAGCTTCTTTCACAGAACCAAGAATCCAGTACGTTTATGGATTTTTCTGAAAGACAAGCCTCATGATCTGTTCATAAAAGTTAAATCATCAGGTAAGGTAAATTTCACTTCTCCGCAAGATGGTCATTACTCATTAGTAACAGAGACAGGAATTAATTTGGAATCAAGATAATCAAAACCAGTTCCTACTGGTCCAACAACCACAAATAGATAAAGAAACAGTAAGAAGAACCACAGACTTGGCCCAACAAATTGAATTAAGCCGCATTGCACAATATGAGAATTCAAAACAAATTAAAGTTGAAACATGATGGCAGGTTATAGTCTACTTTCAAACAAGATACTTCTGTTTTTAATCAACTCAAACAAGCTTCTAATGCAATACACCCTCTGAAAAGGTTAACCAGCATCAGCATGCCAACATAAAAGCAAACTTAAAATCTATATCAAATTATGATCAAATCATCCACTTCCGTAATAATTGATTTTTAGCCATGGAAGTTCCATCATGTGGAAATATTATTTCTATACTTCTACTATGAGTAATATTCCTTTCTTTTCCTAATAAGTATTTCTACAACCTACTTACCATCTTCACCATTGTACACAATATCAGTTACCATGTCTGACTTTGATGTACATACCACATCAAACAACTTCAGACTCTCTCTACAGGTACTGAAAACTGTTTAGGTACTTCAAAGATAATCTCAAAAACAGGAAACTTACATTTATGCTCACACTGCGAACATTTAAATCCATCAGAAGCACTTGAAGCCCCTTTGTCGGTAACAAAATGACCACATATCCAACAGGTGCAATTTGGACAATACCAGCTGCCTTCAGGAAGCTCCTGAAATTGAAAGTGCAAAACAGAATATTGGTATACAGAAGAAACAACTCCAAAACATATTCAGCAAAAACCCTAACAAGTATGAAAGAGAAAAGGTTATCAAAGATGATAATCTAGTGTCCTGGAACTATAGAAACAAAATGTCACAGTTATAAAAGAAATTCATACATATGATAACTTTTCCTCCAATGACATAAATGATTCAGTGAGAAGTACCCTGAATACTCAACACAAGTACACTGGCGATCATTGTACAGACTCTTTTTTTCCGAATCAGTGATCCACTAACCCCACACAGTTTCAAGATACAACAAAATTTGTTAAGAGGAAATGGTATTCTTCCTTTCCTGTTTGTGATTATATATACAAGAAGGAAACTGATCTAATCAAGACTAATAATACTTTATGCATATCAGCATAGATAGGGATAAGAATATGAGGATTTTTTATTTTTTTTTTTATTTTTTTTTTTTTTTGAAGATCAACAATCAGTGATCCATCATTTGCCATGTAGTTCATCATTATTAATGCTTCCAAATATGCATATCTTAATTAGTGAGTTCACTGAACTTTAGGAGCACTTCTATGTATACAACCATAACTATGTACATAAGTGCTTTATCAGATCAAGTCTCATGTGGATATATGTTAGATCAATGTACATAAACAGAATCCACGTCATTACTGAAGTTGTATATGGTAAAGAACCATGTTAGAAAATGCATTAGCCATTCAGCCAGACTAATTAAGAAAACCTTTGTAGATGCAGAAGCTTTGAGTTATAGAAGAACTGCTACCCTCCCAAATCCAAAATTCTATTAAGGATCGTACCACAAAAACATCATTTATTAGCACTTAAAAATCTTCAATTAAAATTTGACATATTTCTCAATGATATGTCCTGTCTGGATTGCATGAGGCAAGTCAGAGGCCCCAAAACACACACACACACACACATAATGATAATGCAAAAGCTATGCCACCATAGCTTTGAAATATTTGAATATTTAATATGAGGAAAGTTCAGGAAAAATTAACCAATAAGGTATGCAAGAGCAGCAAAAGCAAACCTGCAGAGACAAACAAGCCTGATGAAAAGTAGAGGGGCAGTTATCACAGCATATCAGCTCGCCCCCTTCACCACAAAGTCCGCAAGAATCATCATTTTCATCATTTTCATCAGCTCGCACCACTTGAGTCCGCCGTTTCCTGGACTTGTATTCAGCTGACCAGGCTTGAAGCTGGCATAAGGAGAAGGCCTTACCAGATTCCAGAAAAAGATTTAAACATGGACGGTTTAGTCTGAACCCACCATGAATCTTGAACTCAGAAACTGTAAGTACTTCTCTGCAACACTTGCAAAAAATACCATCCCTGGTAACTAGACCATCTTTAATAACAGAACCATCCTTAGTATTCCGATACTGGATCACATCATCCAGAAATATGACCCCAGCATCAAGCATCCAAGACAGAACTGTTTTTACTCCTACACTACCCAGGCTTCTAAGAAGCAACTTGCAATGGCTCTTTTGACTTTTATGCTTCCTATGAGCTCTAGATTTGCGGCCTTTCTTTCTAGAAGAACATCGACCAGGACTTGCACTAAAATCTGTGTTCTTTATGATAGCTGAAACCAGTAAGTCGTCATCTTTGATTTCACATCTAGATGGTTTCTTCTTTCCAGTTTTAAAATAATCATATTCACGAACATTTTTCATAGACTCTGGGCTTTTTTCACCAACCACATGCTGGGAGGAGTTGAGAGATGAGGACTTCTTGCAACTTCCTTTACTTCTTATATTGCCTGCAAGGTCACCATCGACCTCTTTCAACTTTGACTGGTTACCACTGACATCAATGCATTGCAAACCAATATTATTACTAGAAGTGGAGCTTGGTTCCATTTCAGAAATCTTTTTACACTTCCTTCTTATTTTCTTTTTCAAAACAACACTACTTGCGCATTTTATTTGGTACTGCAGAGACCCCTGCAGATTATCTCCCAGCTTATCGTAAGCCATGCCTCCCAGCAGTTCATCTCTTTCCTCAGAACAAACCACCGATACATCTTCCACAAGATTCCCCTCAGAAACTGCCGATCCACTCCCTCCTGCCAGAGTTGTATAACAGAGGGGAGCAGAAACATCTTCCTTCTCCAGATGATTTTTGATACTATTCGCATTAGTCAAGGCCAAAACCTTATGATTAGTATTAATAGCTAAACTTTGAGTTGCTTTAACAGTCTCTCCTTTTCTCAGAGCAAGAATCTTTCTCTCAATAAACACAACAATCACAAAGGGATCTAAGAGCCTCCACCAATAAGCCAATTCAGTAGTCGGTTCTGGTTGATTCATCTCTTTCTCAAAATTTACTAAAGCACCAGATAGATCTGACCAAAACTGATTAATATCGGACCATTCCTTTGCATCATCTCTCTGCAGCGAACTGCACCCATCTGCAAACAAAAGTTCACCACACAACCGCCAAGCTTTGGGGAAGTCACGAATTAACCTTCCTTTTGGTGTTACATAAACAGACTCCAAATAAGCTCTACTAGGTCTTTTCCGCCTCTGAATATGCCATCCTGCAGCTTCAAGTAAGCGATTGACATCATACTGGAGAAGCGGACGAGGATCCTTACTAGAGTCTTTCTTGAAGGCAATAGCAGATCTATCCAACCCCTCGGGTTTTCCCTCAGCACCTAGAGGAGTTCCCAACTTATCCAATAGAGTGACAGGGGAACCTGTAGCCAAAAGCATGGTTGAGAAGCTCTCCTGGGAAACAGGTGAAGCAACAGCTTTACTTGCACATAGTTCCTTTCCATCATTCCCATCAGAAGTTGGTAATCTGCACTTTGAAACATCAGAGTCACCTACTATGGCCCCTCCGTCAAGTTTTGCAGGCTGCTTTAACAGATAGCAACTAGATGTAACTCCCTCACTCGAAGATTCGACCAAACGAAATGTCAGTGTTTCAGTAATGGAGTCTGTAGTACCAGACAAGCCAGAAACCATTTCTTTTGAAACTATGGACAAATCTATTACCTTTCCTAAACCAGGTTTTGCACTAGGAAGTTCATCAACTGAAAACTTCATTCTCTTAGCACTCACATCTTCGCCATTCGTATCTAGCCAAGCGGATCTGTCCGGGAAAAACCCTGGTCCAAAAATTTCTCTAGATTCCTCAGTAGCATTATAAAACTCCTTTGACTGATTCGTTACAATTGAGTTTTCACTGTTTGAAGAGAGTGATGTATCTGTGGTCTTACTTGACTCACATTCAAAGTTAATCACTCCAGTTACAAGACATCTCTTACTCGTGCTAGCACCGTCACCACCAAAGAAAACCTCTGTGAATATACAGTGCTCAGTTTTGGATCCCTCAAAGTCATCATCATGCAGATCCTCAATTTCTTTGCTGAGAAACATCTCTAGTAACTGTAACACCACTTTATCCACAGTCTCTTCCTTATCATTCCTTATCTGCTTTACATAGAAACATCATCACAAAAGGTAAATCAAGAGTGTTGTAAATTATTCTGTAGAATAGTTACAGGAATTTTCCCTTGAAAAATTACTGAGATTAATGCATCAAAAAGAAAAAGACGAACCTCATCATTACTGAAGAGCGAAGTATAGGAAATGATTCAATAATTGCCACAGAACCCCTAAAACCGTCATCATAGAATCCTCAATACTTCCAATGATAAATACATTGACCGATTAAGAGCTACATCCATCCTGGACCAAAAAAGGTGTAAATTACTGAGACAAGATCTACAATGAGAAAGGAAAATAATTAAGAATGCAAAACTCATGTAATTAAACTAGTTAATTAACATCATCCGAAAATCACTCTAAAAGCTGCAGGATGCTTAAAAACCTATCTACTGGCCTTAAATGGGTACAAGACAAACTTCAATTGTTGCTTAACTCTGTAGCTACTAAAAGAGAAAACAGTCAAAATGCCCCTTCCATCCATGATGGAAAATCACAAAACCACTATCTAACTCTTCCATACAAAAGACAGAATTACCATCGCAAACGGGCCAAACATATATATAAATCCAATTCCAAACATCTTGCCACAATCAAAAAAAATGTTGAAGCCAATATATTCAATCCATTTACAATTTCATTATCCACTAAAATTTTGACTATCTGAAACAATATAAATTATAAATCATATCATAGTCTGTTAAAAACTAAAAACATTTCTCTATACCATATTCAGTCTTAAGACCTTTGAAAACGTTAGATTCTGTTGCCAATAGAAAAGATGCTTCCCATGTGTACGTAAAAGATAAAGCTTTCCTACAAAACCATAGCATAGGCAGACCCATGTGTACGTAAAAGATAAATCTTTCCTACAAAACCATAGCATAGGCAGACCCATGCATTCGCAAACCAACCTTACAGGTATAAAACCAAAGCAAACGAAAACCCATCAACATTTAGCCATAATCCGAAAATGAATGAAATGTCAAAAATCAAAAGCCAAACATCCCCAGTATCCCACAATTATGCAGATCAAAAATCCATACCACATTTCACTCCCATTGAAACACCATCACCAAATGCACACAACCAAAAAAACAAAAACCCAGAAAAGCAATCTCCCCATAGAAATGTACTTTCTGATCAACATGCAAAGAAGACAGATTCACAAATTCAGTACTAGGGTTTCAATTATCACCTAAATAAACCAAAAGGGTGTTGGCAATTGAGGAAAAAACAGACAGATAACTAAAGAGGGTAGGGCAATTCAAATTCAAACCAAAACTCAGCTCACCATTGCATTGCATTTCCCAAAATCGACATGCAGAGACGACCAGAGCACAATCTGGGACTAGGGTTTTGAAATTGAGGCAAGAAAAACAAATGGGTCTGGTTCAGATTAGGGAAAGAGATAGAGCAGTGAAATGGGTCAGGTTCCACACATCAGTTGTGGCAACTCCACCAGCAATCAAAAAATGAAGCCTTTTTGGGAACCCCGGAAAGCGCTCCCAACTGCAACAGATGCCATGTAATCTCTGCCTTCTATCTCTCTCCTTACTCTTTACAACTCCCATGTGAGTGAGTGTGAGCTCATCTTCTCATTTCTGCCCTTTTGGCTTTCCTTCTTTTCTTCTTCTATAAAAGCCACTATGCTTTGTCTGCTTGTGGTTTTTTGAGCCGCGCATAAACCCCTTTCGAAGGGTTTATAATATTTGTCACCGCATTATGGGAACATTTTTGGGGTGGTGTTCTTGGTTGGGTGATATTTGGTACTATTTCTCTTGGTTACGACTTGGGTGATATTTGGTACTATTTTTGTGAAGGAAAGGTCCATCTGTACTTGCTCTGTAACCTGTATTCTAGATTGGATTGTGTCATACCCCGTTGCTCTTTTCTCGGCAAGAGATAATAACCATATTTAGAAGTTTTTTAAGAATGACCCTTTAGAATTATTTTCCTCTTATACGTACCTGAAAAAAATGATTTAAGTAGGATCGATTGGTTCAGCGCTGTCAAACAGCATTTAGCTAGTGCATAAAGCATATCTCTTTAATGAATGTTGATGGAGATGTCGAATCTGAATCTCACCTCGATTGATAAAATAAAAATAAAATGTTTAACGTTATTTCAGTGAAATTATGAAAGAGACGTGAGAATGAAATGAAACTTGACTTCATTGTAAAGGGAATGTGCGACAAATAATGTTTCATTTATTGCAAGTTTACTAATACAGTTAGCACTAGTGTCAGACGTTAACCTAACTTACTCCCTCACCACCATAATAGCCGCTTAGAGAGGGAAGAGGGGGAGAGAGAGAATTCAGCCTCCTTTATTTTCTTATTATTTCCTAGTTGGCAGCGTTGCTTTGCGAAAATTACATGTAACCAAGAAAATAAGTGTCAAAAGTCTTGAAAGTTAATGACGCATTTTTATAGTAATTCACCTCACGTTTTTCTTTTATAGAAAAACAACCGGTGAAATTTGAATCCAACATCTTCTAGCAATGATAGTTTAACCATACACAATCTAGCGAGAAGGAAAACTCCACTAGAAGGGGATTGCTGCTGGGTTTCTAGAAATTAGGGTTCTTGTTCGAAATCTGGAAATCTAAAAATCGATTTGAGGGCTTCGAGCTACGAGCATCGAAATTTGGGTTCGAGCTTCGGAGGGAAACTGAAAAGTGAAAATTGAAATTTGAATTGATCGCTTCTAAGGGAATCAAAATCTGGCTACAGATTGGGAAAGGAATGAGAAACTGAGAAAGGGTCGGGGACTCGAGGTTGTGTTGAATAGGACAAGAGTTGAATGTTGACTGAATATGACTGATGATTAAGACTAGTATAGTAGACTACTAATCGTCTAATCAGGACAAATAAAAAAGATGAAAGGAATATAGTGAATCGGGCTTTTTCGACTTTCGTGCTTATGGACACCAGGGCCTGGATTGGCCAGTTAAAACTCAAGCGTTTCGGGCCTTATTTTTTGTGTGTGTTGCTATCTGCTAACTACATAAACTCAACAAAAAAAAAAAAAAAAAAACTCAACATGAAACTGAACTTCAGTCATCATACTTAACAAATTAGGAACCTGATTAATCACAAATACATTCTCACTAATCAAGTGTTCTGCTTGAATTGAAATTGCACTGAGGCTACAAAAACTCTTTTCATCAATCCACAAAAAGTTGTAATCTAGTATGCTTCTTCCTTTTTGGAAAATGCTTAAGAAATGAGAGGCTGATCCAAAAGTGAGACTGTCCAGATGGGAGATTCTTCATAAATAACATCTCTTGCAACTGCACATATATATGTAAACCAAAGTTGTTGAATGGAGATCAGAGTAATCCAATAAAATAAAATATGTAAACCAATTTGATCAAAGTTCCGAAGCACTATCTCATCAAAGTTGTAAAAGTCAACTGCAGTAATGCCAAGCAATGCCCACAAATTCTAGTCTGAAACCATGGCAAGATAAATACGTAGACAAATTTTTCAGATATCTTATAGATTAGAGTCACCATCACCCTAGACTTCAGATTTGAAAAAAAAAAAGAAAAAAAAAAACTGAATACCATGGAGGCAAGGCTAAAAGGCTGCAATACTTGAACATAGTATTCTCTATTTTGTTCCTCCTTTTACATACCCAGTAGTACTTTAAAGTCTTCCACCACACATTAAATTGAATGATTACAATTTTATCTAAAAGCAATTGATGAATAAAAATTGAATTTAGGAAATATGTAAAAGATAGTAGAAGACAATGAAATTACCAAGCCTTATTATGTAATTCTAGCTACTGTTTTCATGCACAATATGATGCTTGAACATAAGCTTCATAGGATAGAACATAATCAAAATAAAAAGGCTGAGAGAAAGAAGAATCCTATAGAAGCCACACACACCTTTAGTAGTAATAACAACAACATTTGCCCATAGCTTAAACCTGCAAATGAATCAAAAACCAAGAAATCACACTGGTGCAATAACAATAAATGAAACTAACGTTAAGCAAGATGTTATTGCATCCTAATGCTTGTAATAAAACCTTAATTCATTCTGTATCAATTCATTCTGGTAGCTCCAATTCACTTCAAAACAGAGACAATTTCCATTGTAATACGTAAGGTTTACTACAGTTCTAGGTATTGCTGTTTCACGTAGTCTTAATTCAGCCAAAATTCTCAATTTGTGGCTAAACTGCTCTTATTGTACATGTTGCTTCATCGATTTCTATGGACTTTGTATTTCTTTATCCTTCATTTCTCTTAACCACTTGCCCTTTGCCCTATTATAACCAAATAAAAGACCTCGTGATCTTAAATGTTGTGAGCTACCTAGCGGAGATGAGATCGAATAGCAAGCATATGGCGGCGCATGTTGTGAAATTGCTTTTGAGTGAAACACGTATAGCCCCTAAACACTTGAGCGATAATATTTAGTGCACCTATGTGAGTTTAGTAGGTTATATCGGGTCTTCTATGTGCCTATTTGATTATGGTGGATTGATTTGATACATGGATATCACATGCATATACTTGAGCATTTCTCACATGTGCATCTTAATTGCCTTAGAAATTCATAAATCTTATGTTGTGCTTTGTCAATCTCATGGTCATATACATAATTAGTTCTCTGAGGGTTATGGTTGGAAAGGCTATACCACACTTTCTTTAGGTTGAACATATGTGTTTGAGTTATTGGATTTTGGGTTATTATGTTACATTTAGTTTGCTTGGGGACAAGCAAAATTCAAGTGTGGGGGTGTGATTCACAAGCAATTTATGTGTGTTTCTAGCCCAAATTACTTTTAAATCATTATTTCGTAGTATTACTTTGTTTTGTTCATTTGTAGGAAATTATGGTCAAGAGAAGAAAAAGACGAAAGAAGTAGCGAATTCGAGCAAAATGTCAACTCTGACTAAAAGACAAAAAGTCAACTAGTTGACCATCGGGTCAACCAAGTCAACTTGGCCCGATAGCATGAAGTCCAAGGCCCAAGACCAAAGAAGCACAAGTGAAGACCCAAGCCCATTTGTATTCAAATTTCAAATTCAAAATGGATGTAATGACAATAATAATGGTGGACCACACCTCACACACATCACACATGTAGATGAGATATTTATTTGTGTTCACACTAGACACACACTCACTTACACTTTTACCTCTAGTTTTCTTTATATTTCCCAAAATGTTTTCTACTCTTCTAATTCTCTACATTTTTATTAGGTTATTTTAGTCTTTTCATTTTACTCATTTTCTACTTGTTTTTTAGCCCTTGGATCTAGGGTACAAGTCCAATCTTGACCCTTGAACCCAAGAGGGTATTTAAGCACCTTTGCACCCACATTTCACAAGCTGAAGACCCTTTTTTTCTATACCCTAGGCCTTTTGGCTGAATTTGGGGAGATCTCTCCCTTCTCACCTCTTCTTCTCTTCTCCTTCCTCCATTTCTTTTTCTTCTTTTCATCTTTGCCTTAATTTTATATTGGGATTTCAAGGAGATCTCACCCAAAGCTTCAAGGATTCATCAAGGACTTCAATCTTTACAAGATTCAAGACTTGGGTAATTGTGGGAGTTGTAAATCAAGACTAGTCATACTAGCTTTTTAGCTAATTGTGACTATTCTTGTTTTCTCCTACACTTCTCTACTCTTTTATCTTTTAATTTGTAATTTTGATGTCTATGATTATGGGTTGTAAGTAATTTCTTTGTTGGGGGTTATGGTTGTGTGCCCTAGCCCAAATTTGATGTAATGGATGCTTAATTTAATTTATATATGGAATTTGTTAATTATTGGATGCTTGTGTTTTGTGATAATTGATTAGAATGCATGCTTAGGAATTGTCAACTCTTGGGTATGTGTTTTAATAAGTCTAGATTAAAATTTAGGGGATGACATCCTTAGATTTTAGGGCTAGAACCCTGATTTAATATTCGTGGGAAGTACAAGCATGGTCCACTATATGATTAGCTTGATCGCAATTATGGTGAGCTTGGTTGCCTAATTCCTCGATCTCTAGGCCTCTTGATGTGAATTAGTGACCATTGAACCGGCTCTAATTCATGCCAAGTGAATTCCTACTGCCCTTGAACCAGAGTAGGAATACCATGAAAGGGAATTTCAGCCCTTGAGCCTTGAAAAGCCTTGGGTACGGCTTCTACCGTCTTTAATAAATTGCATCTAAATCAAATTAGCATCTAGAGCATTGAATTAGGGTTAGGATTCACCCCTAGCTACCAATCCCTTATTTATACTCATTTCTTACTTTTTTTTCCTTTATTTAATTTAGTTGTTAGTTAAAATTTTCATTTAAATTCTTGCACTTTAGTTATTAGAAATTTAAAATACAATTATCAGTGACAATTTCGACTCATTGTAAATAACCACCACTAGGCTCTTAGTTTTGATTAGGCTTTGGTAAAAATCAAAGACGAGCATTGCTAAGGTTTGATGCCTTTGTAACGCCCCAAGCCGCACCTCACCAGCTTAAGCACGTCACAGTGCCGCAAGTCTCTAGAATATATATATATATATATTGGGTGGCCTTAGTAATTGGGTGCACTTAATATATATGTGGTCAATACCATGAGCTTCAAGTGAATGTTCGGTAATTTGGGTTAATTATCGAACTTGTTGCGATTGGTCAAACGTTGGTCAAAATGGTCAATCCTGGTCAAACCAGGAAAGGTTGGTCAAATCTTGGTCAACTCCTGGTCAAACCAGGGAAAGTTGGTTTGGACGATTTATTAATCGTCGAGATCTCATATAATTGTTCAATGGATTATTAACGAACGAAATGTCGGAATCTAGGACTCCAGTTACCCGAGGAACGGAAGGTTCGCGACTCTAGGAGTACGTGAGAGAAAACATCGGAATCCAGGTAGGGATTCAGGACTCTCCTCGGTTAGTGGTTTTCTTATACACTATTATTAAAGTGATGCATGTTAGGTGATATGGTTTGGATATGTTAAAATGCAATGCATACTAACCAAATCGTGAGAAATGTGATGGCTTGAGAGCGAAAGGGGCACTAACCTCCTTGGGTTCGATTCCCTAAACCTCCGGAGGGTTAGCTATGCCGGTTGTCCGAGTATCCGCTTATAATGTCGGACTCGGTACGTGTGTGTAGCTTGGTAGCGGACGCTCTCGCTACGCTTACCTGGTGATAAAGTAAATTGAGGTAAGGTCGTGTAGTGGGTCTATGGGACCGGCTATCGGGTAAGATTCAACGCGCGTATTCAATTGAGTAACATGCATCGATTTTCGAAAACATTTTAAGAAAAGTTTGTCGTTCCTTTAAATACTTGGTTTAAGCATGTTTTCATACTGAGGCCTCCATAATTTATTTATCGATTTTCAAACCTAGTCGAGGTAGAGTTTCTGTTGAGCAGCGGGGACGAAAGCTCACCCATACAACAATATGAATGCAGGTCCTGTGCACTGGGGACGGGACAGTAGCGGACGGAGCTGTGTGTGCGGAACAAGTTCGGTAAATCCCCGTTTGCAGTTCGTTCTGAATTCTATTTCTCAAAATTCATGTTTCGCAACTCG
Source organism: Rosa rugosa (assembly GCF_958449725.1). Taxonomy (NCBI): domain Eukaryota; kingdom Viridiplantae; phylum Streptophyta; class Magnoliopsida; order Rosales; family Rosaceae; genus Rosa; species Rosa rugosa. Next base: position 52,095,000 of record NC_084821.1, on the reverse strand, counting down.
TTGATATCTAGCCTCGTGTCAAATTTAGTTGAATTCTCTTTCATTGAAATCCATACCTCGTGTGAGCCTTTATCCAAGTTCTGGATGAACGAAATAGATTCTAGTAATTTCAAAATTTTCACCTCAAAAGTACTTGTAGCTTCCGCTGTGTTTAGACAAAAAGTTTTCAAACAAAATGCCTAGAGGTTCTCTAGAATGTAAATCGAGCGTTCGATTTATGTTTTAGAGATTCGCGACACTGTAACGAACTTAAGCTGGTGAGGTGCGGCTTGGGGCATTACAGCGTTAGATTACTATTTTTATTCACTCTATTTTCCATAATGCGAAGAACATGTGTCCGCAAATGGTCAACAACAAAACCTCCCCTTCCAAGCACTCCAGATAGGACATAACCTCCAGTATACGAGTCCTGAATCATGCTGACCACAATAGCATCCCTTAGACATTGATTATAATCTTCAGGTATGATACCACGTGCAACAATCATATCTATGTAGCTTTTTGCATCTTCTGAAGCACTACCAGTAGAAACACAGGTGTGCAAACCCTCAATGAACTCAACAGATTCATCTGTGACCATAAGTATCTTCTTCTTACCCTTGTGCCAGCCACAAAACATCATTTCAGCAGGAAACATTTTACCTGGATGTCTTTTCTTCCATCTTGACTTGAATCTTGTTAAACTTCTCTTCACCCTTGACATTTGCTTATAAGATGACAATTTGCCAACCTTAATGATTTGTTTAGCACAAGATGCCATCTTCGTACATAACTTAAGACTCTTTTTCACTACTACAAGCTCGCCCATCACCCATGAGATGAATGTTGTCAACACCAATCAATGCCAAAATAGTGGTACCCCTACATGAAAATAAGAATTTGATTAAACTAGTGCTAAAGTTGTAGACAATGCGTGACACAAAGATAACCAACCCGAGCATGCTAGACAAGGTAATTAGACACTTTACCTACGTTCATCGAAGTCCTCATGTGTGAGGTTTCCAGCATCTGACAAGGAGTACAACCAAACAAAAGATTTATTAATAGGAACTTTAAGTACCCAAAACAAGTACAATCACACAGATTGTATTGGGAAACTGATAAAAGAAAATAAAGCTTATGAAATGAAGGAAATAAAAACAACACATATATGGTAGCAGCGGATCTTGTAAAAACAACAAATCAAGGACTAAAAATTTGAAATTTTCGCCGAAATTTCGGCGATAATTTCGTTTTTTTGGGGTGCCGAAATTTCCTCAACATTCCAAGCGAGTTTCGACTGATATTTTCGAAATTTCCCGAAATTTCTGAAAATATCGAGAAATATCCCTACACAAATTAGTGTATCAATTTAAAACCCTATCAATGTAGTAAGAATAAGTATGGATCATTCTCAACCGGGGATTAGAGCCTAATTAATTTCTGAAAAATAAAACGTTATCACAACAAATTAAAGAATATATATACATATAATTTACGAAAAATACAAGAAGGGGATTTAGGATTTATTCAATTTAACAACTAAGTAATTATATACATATGTGACACATCAAAACACAGAATCATGTAGAATTATATGAATGGAACGAATTTAGAAGTAATTAACTGCTATTAACACGTTGGCAAGGTTTCAAACATCAAATCACGAATCAACATATGTTTAAGCATAGAATCAATCAAGAACAAAGATGAACGCATACTAAGTTCTTTTTACTTTCCTTAATTAAATTAACTAGCGGTGCGTTTGGATGAGAAAATTATGAAATCCATAGGAATTTATAAATGATGGAATCTTTAACTCCATCAATCTAAAATTCCATTAATTGCAATTTCTGTTGTTTGGTTGTATCCATTTAGGATTTGAAATGTGTAATAAATTAAGAAAGTTTAAAACAAATAAAAAAATAAAATAGAAAAAAAACCTTGTTTTGGAAATGAAAATTGAATACTGCAAGGGAATTCGTAAATGACACCTATTTTGGTGGAAATTGAAGTGGGGAATTAAAATGATGAATTCCTTCGTTTTTTTCCACAGAGAAATTTAAAATTTCCAGTTTGATAATGCCAAACGAGGGAATTAGCTTGTAGGAATTATGAAATCCTCACTTTCAATTAAATTCCATCATATTTTCCCTCATCCAAACACACTCTAGATGAACGCACCATAGTTAACCCTATTGATCATGCAATCACTAGTGGTAGCTAATCACTAACAAAAACACTTTCAACGCATTAAGAATCATGGAAGTTTGATCAATTCAAGTCAAGAACACAAGTTAGAACGCTAATCAAGCATGCAAGACTCATTGTTAATTTACCTAAGTAATTTTAGGTTTTCCACCGAATTTATTAAAGCCTAGAACTCTAGCACCTTAATATGGATTCAATTACGTGTTCATCAACCTAAGTATGCATCCAAATATCAATTAACACATAAAAGATGGGATTGAAGCTCGAAATTAACAATCATGCAAGAACATATAAAAATCGCAATTTATCAAATTTTAAAGTAAATTTTAAAGAATTATCAGTAATTTAGCATTTACTATTTCACTTTAAATTATTATAACTCACTATATAATACTGTTTTTTTTTTTTGACAGAGTAATAGAGATTTCATTTAATCCCAAAGCCAGAACGGCACATACAAATAAACCCTATATGCTTGACTATATAATACTGTTTATTCAAGGTTTTCTTGTGAAATATAGTAGATAATTAATAAAACAAACATCTCCAAAAGTTTCATTTAAAATTTCCATGTTTTTCTTCAAATTTCCGTCGTTTTTTTTCAATTATTTACCGATATCGATATATCCTTGATATTTCTGTCGAAATTTCCATTTTCCGAACCATCGATATTCGATATTTTAGTCATTGCAACAAATAGTCACACATGACAAAACACCTCACATCTGCAATTTTTCTCAAAAACCCTTGGTAGTTTGTGAAGTTATCCAATTAATAACACACACGCCCAAGCATATTCCAAGAAACAGAAAATAAAAATCAGATAAACAAACCAGCATCATAGTATAGTTAAATACCATAACCTAAGAAGTTCCCCTCATCAAGACACAAATCCCAAGGAAATTGACACATAACAACATTAAAACAAAACTCCAATCTTACCATGTGAAGGTCCAGCATGTGAATCCTTTGACTTGCTCACCTTGCTACCTGTTTGTGTTAATATTGTCAGATAATCACTAAAAAGCAAAAGAAAACGAATGCCTGACAATATATAACCCAAAAATCAGTACTATGACCACATAACATTAAAGAGAAACCATAAGAAGAGCCGAAAAATAAAATAAAAAATCAATGTTTGATGAAACATAAAGAGCATGATTTCTATGTATGGCTATATCAAAATGATTTTGATAGAGGAGAATTATCATATAACCCAAATGAATCCAAAATGTTAGCTATCCACCTACAATTACAAATATAAACGACACTAGTTTTTCTATTCAAAACAAACCAAGGGAAACTAGGTGATGATGTTCCTCACAGAAAGTAAGATTGCTATTCTCAAATCGAATGAAACTAAGACGAAGTTGAACTACCTAAACCAAAGGTAGATATTTTCAATGAAAAGGAAAGCATACCCCGATGCTTGTCTCTTTTTTGGACGAACAGAGGGTTTTCCGCGTGCAGCAATTTGAGTTCAAGGAAACGTGAACCCTTAGTTCTGGAAGACATGCCTGCGAAAATGGGGTCTCAAGCCCAACAGCGAAGGCCAAGCGGCCAAATCGGCGTGTTTTTTCTGTAGCCCTAGTGATTTCACACTTTTGTCTATCTATTTATACTAGAGATTTGATACTTTGGCCACTCCAATTTTAAATATATCATTTTGGTTATTTAACTTTAACTCTTGTATTCCCTTTAGTCACTTTGTTATTTTTTCGTTATAAAAAAAAAATTTGCAACAATTTCAAGAATATTTTAGTCCAACCAGTCTTGGAAAACTGAGAAGTCTGAATTAGATTGATTAGGAAAAGTAATTAAAGCGAGGTTTTGATGAAATTACCCTATAAAAAATGTTGAGAGCAACTCCAACAGCTTCCCTATAATTTCTGTATTATAAGGAAGCAAAAGTCAAAGCTTTAGCCTCTTTTTCTTCTCCAACTCCAACAGATTCCCCATTTTACCACAATCTCTAAAATCTCTATATTTTTCCTTAAAATTTTAGAGTTTGCTGTAAATATAGGGAATTTGGTTTTCTCTTTCCTCACTTTCCCTAAAATAGGGATAGTTATAGGGAATCTGTTGGAGCAAAAGAGGCTTATTTTTCCCTAAAGTAGAGAAAAATCAAAATATAGGGAATCTGTTGGAATTGCTCTTATTTACAAAAAAAAAAAAAAATTGTTTATTTAACTAAGATATTGACGGAGTATTTAACAAAGTGACTACTGAGACTGACAGAGTAATAGTTGGGTAACCAAAGTGTCGAATGAGTCATAATTGAGTATGTATTTGTGATATTCTCCCATTAGCTGATAAAATGGGTGTAAAATAACATAAAATGTCCTTTGACTATAGTTTAACTATAAATTAAGAATATTATGGCTAATAAAAAATAATAAATAGAGATAAAAAAAAATTCAAAGAAAAGAAGAAAATTGTTGAGAATAACTCCCCATAACTTCATGAAATAACTTATTGGTTAAGAATGCCCTGACCAAAATTTTTGATGATGAGGACCTTTTCTCATAATCTCATCACAAAAAGTCAGAAGAAATTGCTTAGTTTGAGAAAGAAAATTAAATAAGTGACCCTAAAATAGATAGGTTTGCTGACTGGGCCCTTCACCTGTGCAATCTATAGGAGGCTCAGGGACGGAGCGGATAACTGCTAAAAGCATCTGAGTAGTAACCCCACCCCAAGATGAGTGCTATCCTATTCCAACTTCCCCTCGGACTTGTTTTTACATATCTTTCATTATTTTAGACGGGACCCTATTCACCTCACCTCTTTTAACGCTCCTCCCACTACTTGCGAGCTTACAGTTTCATGTTCTATTTCACTTCCCGATGGGGGTTCTTTTCATCCTTGATAATCTCATATTCCTTGAAACAAATGCTCAAATTTGTAACAAACTGAAGGAGGTATTGGAAGTCTATGAAAGGACTTCGGGGTAGATGGTAAACCTTAACAACTCGGCTGTGGCCTTAATTTATAGGTAGAAGCAACTGATCAAGCATTATTTAGTGGATTGTTACATATGCCAGCGGTGCCTTTTCATGACAGCTATTTGGGTCTAACTATAATAATTGGGAGGAAACAAGAAGGTAGCATTCAAGAATGTCAAAGACAGGCTACAGAAGCGAGTAACGGGCAGGAGGGATAATTTATTATCAATAGCGAGTAAGTTGGTCCTTCTCTTGTTAGTTGCACATGACATATCGTGTTCGAGGTACCTGTAACTCTTTCTCAAGAAATGGACATTCTAGCAAGCAACTTTTGGTGGAGTGGGTCAAAGAATTCTTGAGAAATACACTGGTTGAAATGGAGAGAGGTTTGCAAACCCAAGATGCAAGGTGGTCTTAGGGTGATGTTTCTCAATCAGGCTATGCTAACCAAGTAGGTCTGGAGGCAAATATATAATGAAAGAAGCTCAGTGCACAAAGTACTTAGGCCTCGTTTGGTTCGTTAAAAACGAAATAATTCCTTTGTCTTTTCCAACTGCTGAAAGCATATGAGTAGTAACCCCACCCTAAGATGAGTGCTATCATATTCCAACTTCCCCTCGGACTTGTGTTTTACATATCTTTTGTTATTTTGGATGGGACCATATTCACCTCACCTCTTTTAACGCTCCTCCCACTACTTGCGAGGTTTCATGTTCTATTTCACTCCCTGATGGGGGTTTTTTCACCCTTGATAGTCTCATATTTCTTAAAACAAATGCTCAAACTTGTAACAAATTGAAGGAGGTATTGGAAGTCTATGAAAAGGCTTCGGGGTAGATGGTGAACCTTAACAGCTCGGCTGTGGTCTTAATTTATAGGTGGAAGCAACTGATCAAGCATTATTTAGTGGGTTGTTACATATACCAGTGGAGCCTTTTCATGACAGCTATCTGGGTCTAACTATAATAATTGGGAGGAAACAAGAAGGTAGCATTCAAGAACGTCAAAGACAGGCTACAGAAGTGAGTAACGAGCAGGAGGGATAATTTATTATCAATAGCGAGTAAGTTGGTCCTTCTCTTGTCAGCTGCACATGACATATCGTCCTAAACAATGAGTGTGTTCTAGGTACCTTTAACTCTTTCTCAAGAAATGGACTATCTAGCAAGTAACTTTTGGTAGAGTGGGTCAAAGAATTCTTGAGAAATACACTGGTTGAAATGGAGAGAGGTTTGCAAGCCCAAGATGCAAGGTGGTCTCAGGGTGATGTTTCTCAATCAGGCTATGCTAACATAGTAGGTCTGGAGGCTAATATATAATGAAAGAAGCTCGGTGCACAAAGTACTTAGGCCTCATTTGGTTCACAAAAAAGGAAGTAATTCCTTTGTCTTTTCCAATTGCTGAAAGCATATGAGTAGTAACCCCACCCCAAGATGAGTGCTATCATATTCCAACTTCCCCTGATTAGTGTTTTACAAATCTTTCGTTATTTTGGATGGGACCCTATTCACCTCGCCTCTTTTAACGCTCCTCCCACTACTTGCGAGCTTACGGTTTCATGTTCTATTTCACTCCTTGATGGGGGTTCTTTTCACCCTTCATAGTCTCATATTCCTTAAAACAAATGCTCAAACTTGTAACAAACTGAAGGAGGTATTGGAAGTCTACGAAAAGGCTTCGGGGTAGATGGTGAACCTTAACAACTCGGCTGTGGCCTTAATTTATAGGTAAAAGCAACTGATCAAGCATTATTTAGTGGATTGTTACATATACCAGCGGTGCCTTTTCATGACAACTATTTGGGTCTAACTATAATAATTGGGAGGACACAAGAAGGTAGCATTCAAGAAGGTCAAAGGTAGGCTACAGAAGCGAGTAACGGGCAGAAAGGATAATTTTTTTTTTTTTTTGAATAAGGATAATTTATTATCAATAGCGAGTAAGTTGGTCCTTCTCTTGTCAGTTGCACACGACATACCATCCTAAACAATGAGTGTGTTCTAGGTACCTTTAACTGTTTGTCAAGAAATGGACTATCTAGCAAGCAACTTTTGGTGGAGTGGGTCAAAGAATTCTTGAGAAATACACTGGTTGAAATGGAGAGAGGTTTGCAAACCGAAGATGCAAGGTGGTCTCAGGTTAAGAAACATCAATTTATTCAATCAGGCTATGCTAAACAAGTAGGTCTAGAGGCTAATATATAATGAAAAAAGCTCGGTGCACAAAGTACTTAGGCTTCGTGTGGTTCGCAAAAAATGAAGTAATTCCTTTGTCTTTTCCATGGGAAGAGAAAAGAAATTTCCAAATAACTTTTAATTCCTATGTTTGTTAACATAAGGAAAGTGGTTAAAAAGTTTGTTATTAATGCAATAAAATAATGTGTTGTGAGTAATAAATGTAATGAAATAAGGGGGGGGGGGGGGGGTTAGAGTATGGAATGAACCATTTTTTCCCTATTTTCCTTTGCTAAGGAAAGAGAGTATTTCCTTTCCTTTTGCATCCCAAACGTAAGAAATGAACAACTTTTCTTTCCCGATACTTACTTTTCGTGAATTAAACGAGGCCTTAAAGCAAGGGATTTCCCAAATTCATATATTCTTATTGCAAATAGGGCACGAGACACATCATACACTTGGAGATCATTGGTTTGGGGCCGAGAATTGCTATATAAGAAATGTGGAGAAGAATTGGGAAATGGGGAAAACACCATAATTTATTATGATCCATGGATTTAGAGACTGAGAAGCTTCAAGCCTTTTTCACCGCCTTGCATAAACGCTGATTACCCAATTAGCTTGCTAATGAAGGCATCCGGTGGGTGAAACGAAGTGTTCATAAGGTTCAATTTCTTAGTAGGGGATCTAGAGGCCATTTTATCAATTCCCCTACCCCATGAGGCAAAACTGAGACAAGTGGATTTGACACTGTACTGCAAAAGGTGAGTATATGGTGGCTAGTGGATACAATTTACGTGTAGAGTTAAAACAACAAGAGAGAGCAAACGGGGAAGTTGTAGACAGAATATCGTCCAAAATGCTATTAGTAGCGGCTATGGAGGCTTCAGGTACCTGAACAGATTAAACTCTTTCTAATGAGGGCAATGAAGAATATACTACCATGTTGTGCAAATCTAGCGAGAAGGTATGTTCAAGGTGATGTTAGTTTGCCCAAGATGTGGAGTGCAGGAAGAAACTGGAATCCACGTACTTTTTCATTGGAAGTTTGATGTCGTCCATGTGGACGTGTTTCTAATAATTGGAAAGAAAAGTCTGTCATGGAACTATTGGAACATGCAATTTGGGTGCTAAGTTAGAGTTGTTTGCATTCACGGTATCGAGAATTTGGATTTATGAAAATAAGAAGACACATGCCCTGCAGTCCTTCTTCACAATAGAACGACAGTTCAATGAATTTAAAGCAGCGCTAATGTCCAATGGAGTTAAGCTTGATCAATCACACTATCATAGCTTTAATTAATACCTAAAGTCGAAAATCCTAAGGCAGTCTCTAACTTTAGGCCCATTAGTCTTTGTAATGTAAGTTTTAAAGTTATTATAAAACTTATAGCTAACAGGTTAAAACCTCTTCTCAAAAAAATGCATCTCTAAAAACCAAGGAGCCTTTGCAATTGGAAGATCATCCATGACAACATTTTAATAGCCCAGAAGTCATTTTTGACAACCTTCAAAAACACCTTAACCATTAGCTTGATTGACTTCTGATATGTGAGTCTACTTTTTTAGGCTTACAAGAATTTCCAAATGTGCACCATGTAAATTTAGTTAGGGGAGTGAAATTCCATTTTACAATCCACACATTGTTTCATTTTTTTGGCTTTCCAAATGACCATGTAAATTTAGTTGGGGAAGTGAAATACACATTCCACACTCCATGTTTTCTTTTTAGTACTTAAATTTTGTCCTTGTGTAAGAATTAACCAAAAAAAGGAAACAGTGGATTACAAATTAGAGTGAATTTATTCTCCTTTAAATGAAGTAATTTTTATAGGGCGAATTGCAGTTTATTCCTTGACTGTCTTACACTTGACCGTCTTACAGAAATCGAAGATTTCGGTCCTCCTTCGCCGGATGTAATCTATGATCCTTGGTGAGCCGTGATGGTAACCTGGAGTTTGCTACGGCCGTATTTTATTCAAGTTATCTGTGAGACTAATTTAATACTGCAAGATTATTTTAGTAACTAAAATGTTTGTGAGAAAATTCTCCTAATGGACATATGTAAATGTAGATATGTAATGGAACATGTCATCTGGAACATCAGTATCCTTGTTTTGGAATTCGTGATGATTGAGTTGCTATTATTTTTATAAATTAATGAGTTTAATTATCTGTTAGTCCGTAATTGAGAGTCTACATGTCTCATATTATTTCATATTATTTTACCAACCTGGGGTGGCTTTACATGTTTCAAATACATGATCTAACATTCCATTTTCCATTATTTCGTAGTGCTGATGACCGTGAGGATCTAATTAGGAGATAATATGCTTTAACGGCTTGTACAGCCAAATTCAAAATTGCAAGTTGTTTCTCTTGTATTTGAATTATGATTTACAAAATATGGCGAAGCTTCTTGTATAGAGAATTTTTCCATAATCTGCCAAAAAAGAAAAGCACTATCGCGTTGTCTAAAAGAAAAAACAAGGATCCTAAAACATCTAAGAAAGAAGTTAAGGCAAAAATGGGAAAAGTATCAGAGTTGAATTAGCAGGAGGTATCGTCCTTGTCACATATTGAACAAGGAATGCACGAAATGCAAATATTTTGCGATTTTTTTTCTGGGTAAGAGATAATACTCATCTAATAGTTTTCCTAGAAAAATCAACCTTGACTTTTTAGAATTATTTTTCTCTTAAAGCCGGAAATTACAATTTAAGTAGAATGAATTTGTTAAACGCTATTAAAAAGAATTTAGTCTAAATGTTGATAGAGATCTCGAATTTGAATCTCTCTCAATCAGAGCAATAAAATTTAAAAAAGGGTTTAACACTACAGTGAAATCGTGAAAAGGACATGAGAATGAAACTTGGCTTTTTTATTGTAAAAGAAATGTGTGGCAAATGTTGCTTCATTGAATGCAAGTTTACTAATACAATTAGCAAGAGTGTCGGGCATTAACCTAACCTACTCCCTCACTAGTCACTACCATAATACCCCGCCCAAAAGTGGGGGCGAGAGTGTAGCTTCCTTTATCTCCTTACTATTTCAAATACAGAGTTATTTGTGTTTTGTTAATTGATTAGTCCAAATAAATCCCTACTATGTTGAGATAGGAGGGTTACTTTGGTAATAAATTTCTATATTGTTAATATTTCAGAGTTATTTTTATACATTTCAGCTACGAGGAAAAAACTTGGATGGATAGATTTTGGACCCGTTTACTGAACGGTTCGGAACAATACCCGACCCGATCCGACCGGTTACAACTTACACTCTTAGGTTATGTTTGTTTCACCGGACTGTCATACCTCTCCTTAATTTCTATAAGAGTCCTGGACTCCTCAAGCCTGGATTATGCTATGTTATTCCCTAACCCATGTTTGGTCAGTTAGGACTAAAACTAGAGCCAACACCATTGACATGAAGACCCGAGAGGCTCCAAACGGCAGCTGATTGGAACTCTGCCATCAGGCCACCTCCGGCAGGCGCAGCAGCTGGGTTTGATCCATCTCGTCATCGCCGACGTTTCTCTTTCCTCGGCTGGTCTGGTTGCTGGTTGTGGAGAGAGAATTGGACCTCGAAAATCTTGGGTTCTCCTGCAGTTTCTGTACAAATTCCGGCTGCTCCGGCAATGTTTTGAGGTGCATAAGATATGAAAGTTGATCTGCTCTTCGTGTTCTACATGCTAGTATACATGGTTTTTGAATTTGATAAAATTTTGGAAGACTTGATTTCTGGGTATTCGGCCACCGTTGCTATAACCTTCTGTGGCAGTGATTCTGGGTTCAATTGGGGATAGAAAATGAGGTTGGGGACCTCGGCAGAGACCTCCTGGACAAACCCAGGTGGGCCGACGAAGTCGAGGAGGTAGAGGTCGCTGATGTCAGAAAGAGGGAGGCTTTGGGTCGCGACGGGGCAGTAGAAGGTGAGAAGGAGAGCTTCCATAATCCCATGGTTTTTGGGGGGTTTATGGTAGAAGGTGTTTATGAGAATTTGGGACTCTAGAGTCTCATTTAAAACAGTCCTTGAAGTTGCCAAACATGGAATTAGTGTAACACAAGCTAATAAGGATATCCAATCCAATCCAATCCCATGAAACAAACATAGCCTTACAGTGTTAGTCCACATAGACCCCCCCGGAAGCTAATCTAGAAGCCCTCTCGGAAACAGATGGCATTGCCTCGCTCATTTCTGTTGGGCGGCTCGTCGCCCTTTATATTATGTAGCATACTCCCTTCTCTCACTACCAAACCCATTCCTTCACTCTCTTTCTCTCTCTCCTCCACCACCGCCATGGCTTCCGCTTCTCCTGCCAAGAAGGTAATAGCACTACTGATTCTCAGCTCTTGTGTGTGTGGTTTTGTGTGAGTGAGAGAGTGACTGTGGAATTTTGCAGGTTCTGGTTCCGATTGCGAATGGCTCGGAGCCGATGGAGGCGGTGATCGCCGTCGATGTTCTGCGCCGAGCCGGAGCTGATGTCACTGTGGCTTCTGTGGAGAAGCAGCTGAGGGTTGAGGCTTGTGATGGGGTTAAGATCATCGCTGATGCTTTGGTTTCGGACTGTGGCCAGACCTCCTTCGATCTCATTACTCTACCTGTGAGTATTCCATCCCTTGTGTTTGAATCGATGAGTTCTTAATTTTGTGTCACCACTTCAAATTTGGCAGCTTTTGTTTGATTGCTTAAACACTTGTGCTTATTTGAAGCAGCTGTTTTTAGCTGTGTCACCACTTCGATCTCATTACACCACACCGTCCGCTTCGTGTGCTTATTTGAAGCAGCTGTTTTTAGCTTTGTTGAATCTAGGCTTGTGATTAGGAGTTGATATCGGGGAAATTTAGGGAATCAGTAGGGTACCTTATATGGAACTGTTTGAGGAAATTTATGCATATCAGTCTTAAGCAACCATCTGTTTCCTTACCGTTATTTTCTTCAGATGAAGAACTATGCTTGATATAGTCCATAACATATAACAATGGAGGAAGCCTTTTATCTATCTGTACTTTCATCGTTCTATCTTCAGGAGTTTCTCAAGTGTGCATTATTGGTAGCTTATTGTAATTGAATTTGACTTTTGGCTTTTCATGCTATAGGGAGGGATGCCAGGTGCTACCACTCTTAAAAACAGTGAGGTCCTGGAAAGTCTGGTGAAAAAGCAAGCTGCCGATGGGAAGCTCTATGCTGCAATCTGTGCTGCACCTGCAGTGGCACTTGGGTCTTGGGGTGTGCTGAAGGGATTGAAAGTAAGTACTCTAAGCCTCTGCTACCATTTTATTTTTCATTTCTCATATTTACAAATTTTTATTGTAGTTCCTGTTTTTTTTTCTCCTGAAGTAAGTAGATTTGAGCTTATGGCCTGAATTGGTTTTTTGACAGGCAACTTGCCATCCTTTAGTAATGGATCAATTAGCAGCATCTGGTGCGACTGCTGTTGAATCAAGAGTGCAGCTGGATGGCAAAGCTGTGACAAGTCGTGGACCTGGTACCACCATAGAGTTTGCTGTTGCACTTGTTGAGCAATTGTATGGGAAAGGGAAAGCTGATGAAGTTTCTGGTCCCCTGGTAAATGTTTCTTCAGCATAGTTTCTTTTGACTTGTTACATTATTTCCCAAAAAGAAAAGTATAAAACTATGGAAATAGCATTTGAAGATAAGGTCATTTGGGTAGTTTGATCTTGATAGAGTTGGTACAACGGATATTGGTTGCTTATCTGATGTAGGAGAAGGAGTTCAGTAAAGAAAGGGGAATTCAGTAGAACTTTCTATAGTAAAACAATGTGGTGGAATTCAGAAATGGAACTTTTAATGTCCTTTGATTAAATGGAAACAATTGGTGAAAATTCTAGAGGAAATTTTAGTGTTTAGTTCAGATAGACTGCAGAAGATGACCAAAAAAAAACTATTCACCTAAGGTTCATTCATTTGAAGAAAGAAATGGATAAGCGGTAGTATTCAGCTGAAAGGGTGGTTTATTATAATAGTTGCACCTAGCTGGGTTTAAGAGCCTACCGGTTATGGACCATTTAGTTTGGCTTCTTAGTTGGGGAAGCCACAAGCTTTGATGTTTGGCTTTGGGCCTTTGGCTTGGTTTACTTAAACTTAAAATAGGCTTCCCCAGAGCACAGTTATGTATCAGCTATCTGTGAATGCTCATATTTATTTGGAAGACCTACCCTATGATTATTGGGTGGAGGTAGTGGTTGCTGCTTTCCAGTGGTGCTATTCTGTTAGTGGCTTTCTTATAGAGTGATTGGGAAGCTATCATTGTCTGGAAAAATGGAAATAAAAAGGCTCTGTTATGATCTAACCTCTTCTGTTGCCATTAGTTTTATCGCCAAATAGAGAAGTCAATGCATTTTTGAATACTCTTTTGTTTCTGTTTGTGCTGGGTGTGTGACTTCACATTTTTACTCAGGTTATGCGTTCCAACCATGGGGATGAATATATCATAACTGAGCAAAACCCAACAAAGTGGACTTTCACTGATTCCCCAAAGGTGAACTTTTCATTTATTTTATATTTGTTTTGTCTTGGAACATTGTAGGCAGTGTTGGTTCACTATTTAGCAAAGAGTAAAATTTGAGAACAAAAAGTGAGCTCATTATTCGTCTTGTGTAGTAGTGTTAGACATCGTGTATATAGTCATATTCAAGTGCTTTACATTTGCAATTATGTTGCCATTACGAAGGATTATTTCATTTTCTTACAAGTTAACTATGAACTGAGAGTTGTCTACAATTATCTTACAAGAAACTATAAGTTTGATGTGACAGGAAGAGTTGCTATTCTGTTTCAAGATGCTCCTTTATGACCTTTTGTCTTTATCCTTCAGATTCTTGTACCGATAGCTAATGGTACAGAGGAAATGGAAGCTATAATGATCATTGATATTCTACGAGAAGCCAAAGCAACTGTTGTGGTGGCCTCTGTAGAAGATAAGCTAGACATTATTGCTTCTCGCAAAGTTAAGCTGGAAGCAGATGTGCTCCTGGATGAAGCGGCCAAACTTTCGTATGACCTAATAGTTTTACCTGTAAGTTAGTTTTCTTGTTTGCTTTTGTTTAATCATTACTATTCACCAGTTGACTAGGGTAACTGTATTCTTTACTTTTCAGGGTGGACTTGGCGGTGCTCAAGCTTTTGCAAAATCAGAAACACTTGTGAATTTGTTGAAAAAGCAGAGGGAATCAAATAAGCCTTATGGAGCTATATGTGCTTCACCAGCTTTAGTCTTTGAACCCCATGGCTTACTCAAGGTATGCCCTATAGCATTTTCTGAAATCCATTTCATTGAAGGACCACTCCACTGAAACTTGATTAACTCCATTAACATTGCCCAGAGCTGACTGCAGTTCATCTAATGCGGTAATCTACTAGTTAGTTCTAACTGCATAAGAGATTCACCTGACCACTGTGCTTGTTGGATTTCTCTTTCGCATCATTAAGATCCTTTCTCTCGGAATCTGATATCCATTATAGTCATCCAAATGTTGTTATTTGAAAATCATGATATCAGCACCATCATCTCAACATTTTGAAATGTGAATAGAACATGTTTTAATATCAACGTGTAAGATCCCCTTTATATGCCAGAGTGCTGCATCCAGTTGTAAACTATGTTTTTTCTTTCATGCAGGGAAAAAAGGCCACAGCTTTCCCAGCAATGTGCGACAAGCTGTCAGATAAGAGTGAAATTGAAAATAGGGTATTGGTTGATGGTAACCTCATCACCAGCAGGGGGCCAGGAACTTCCATGGAGTTTGCTCTAGGAATTGTTGAGAAGTTTTTTGGCCGCGAAAAAGCAATAGAGCTTGCAAAATTTATGGTTTTTGTTCGTCCATAAAACTATATTCACCGAGAGAAGTGGAGAGCGGGATTCATGTGCACATGAATCCTTTTATGAGGTTATGTATCATGGTTTTGTATGTAAATAAATGTGTAAGGGATGGAGCTCCACATGAATCCTTTTATGAGGTTATGTATCATGGTTTTGTATGTAAATAAAAATGTGTAAGGGATGGAGCTCCACATGAATCCTTTTATGAGGTTATGTATCACGGTTTTGTATGTAAATAAACGTGCAAGGGATGGAGCTTTGAATCTTGTGATAATTCTAGGTTTATATGTCTAATTGCACTGCCTACTTGAGAGTTTATCTCTTTGTAGTATCATCCTCCTCTGTTCAGAAGTTCTTGAACCTTTTGGACCTTGAATTTAGCACCTGGTTTTGTGAACTCTAGGCTCTCAGTATGTGCCAGATATTGTATGAATTTGTTCATGGGTCGACTCTGGTTTGATGGCAACCATACTGCAAGTTACTAGTGTTTGGTGTTAATTTCGCCTTCAAAATTTTATTGTTTTATAGTCAGAACAGTAACTAGTTTAGTAGTTTGAAAATTGATTACGAGGAAGTTGTCTCTGCTGGGTCTGCTCACTACCAATCTCACTATAGAACAATACTGAAAGATCTGTAAGAACTTTGACGTCTGAAAATTTGAGTTGAAATTATCAAAGAAAGTGTCTGCTTAGTGCTAATCTCTTCGTATTTACTCAAACAATCTGGTTTTTGATTCGTATCCAAGGAAGAAAATCCTGTTTTAATGATATAATCAAATCAAATCAATATATATATTTTTTAATGATGTAATAACTGATTGGAAAAAGTTAAGTATAGAATGATTACGTACAAATTATAAGTTAGTTTTGAAGTATTTCATAAATAAAAAAAATATTTTTTTAACATTTTTCTTAAATCCGGTATGTCTAGGCGCCGTCTAGACTAGTTGAGGCGGCTGACTACCTTATAGAACCTAGGCGGCCGCCTAGAGAAATTTTTAGAACACTGAGATTAATAAATGCAATCAAAACCACAAACTATAGCTGGTATTATCTTTAATATAAAGCAAACTCCATCTTAAAATGGTTAAATTTTTTACCCTCCTATCATGCCCAAGGTTTATAAATATGCATAACATAAACATTTTTATCAAAAGAGGGTAAAATAAGAAGAACCACCATTGACCACGACAAATGGAGGAAACTACCTTCTTTTCATTTTTATTAGAAAATCAGTTTTTTGTTTTTGCTGTAATTCATTATTTATTTACTATTTTGCAATTTTTTAAGAGGATACTAAAGACCAAATAGCAAGCACCGTGTTAAGAGACTAGTAATTAATTAAAAGAAAAAATTTAAGCATATAATAAATATTTAAAAATAAACTTTTTATAAAGTAAGTGTGTGTGTAACATTTTTTCAAAACCTAGCCCAACTAGGCATCTTCTAGAGTTCTAGACTAATTGAGGCGGCTGATCATTGATTTTGGGTCCTTGATCTAAAGCACCAAAATAAACAAAAATTATCCCACTTACTCCAGCAACAGATTGTTATAACCACATACACAATTTAACATCAAATGACCATTTTGCCCTTAACTTAATTAAGAAACTACAACATGCCACTGATGCAGATCGATCTCCTCTCTCTCTCTCTCTGATCTTCGATCTTCGATCTCCGATCTCCACCTCTGGGCTCTTACGCAACGATGGCTTCCACGCCTGAAGACAACGACGACGCCCGCTTCCCTCCGGCCACCTTCGAAGTCACCAACGCCGAAAAAATGTAGGTCTCCGGCAGATTATCTCTCCTCTCTTTGGAATGCCCCCAGCCCCTTCTGTGGACGTCGACTGCACCTCCAATTCTGAGCATCGCCGCTAGGTGAAGAAGACCTCCGAATCTCCGTCGCCACGCTAGGGTCATCATCAGACCTCTAAAGCTCCACACGCCCGGATGGGAGTTCGGTCCGGGTCCAGCTCCGATGCCGTTGTTCAGTTTGTTTTTTTTTTTTTTTGGGTAAAATGATTTTTCTGGGTGCCTAAATCTTTTTTCTTTTTCTTTTTTGATAAAATAAGGGCAGAAAGCTCAAAAGGAAAGAAAAAAGAAAAAAAAATGTTCTATTGGAGGGCAATATAAGTCTATTGGGGGGCAATACAGGTTTATTAAAGGTTTATTGGGGGCAATAGACGTCTGTTGGGGGCAATAGACGTTTTGAATTGATGTAATCTCCTTATTTTTTTTCTTTAATAAAAATTTTATTTTTCTAATTTTAGAAAGATTAGTTCCCATTCCGGTGACTTAAAGTTTTATTAGGGGGCAATAGAGGTTTATTGGGGAGTAATAAATGTCTATTTGGGGGCAATAACCTTTCCGGCAACTTAATTATGAGATCTCCGACGACCTCTTTGGGGACCTCTGGCGAGGTTTTCAGAGAAGTTCGGTGGGTGGCGGCGACCGGTGACGGGGCTCCGACGAAGTCTCCTATGATTATTTTTTTTTCTCTCTCTCTAAGTAACAAAGAGGTGAGGGTAAAATAGTATAAAAAAAAAAACTTATAAGTGGGAAAAAATGGACAAAATTTTTTTTTTTTTTTTTCTTCAAAAACGATCATAACTCCTCTGTTATGAACCTTGATGATAACAGAGGAGTTATGATCGTTTTAATATGTGATTGGACCATATTAATGCCGTTTGAATCCATCAATCCACATGGTAACCACAAAAACGATCATAACTCCTCTGTTATCTCTTGTCGGAAATTCTTGCATTTATGTCATCAGTTAACCACAAAATCTAACAAATGCTAATCGTTGAAGTTCAGGTAAGAAATCTTCAGCCAACTGCTTGGAGCCATGCATTCATTAAGGATCATCGATCAAGTTGTTAAATTTTGTGAATTACTTGTAGAAGAATACTTTAATATAGTTCTAATGAGTAATAAGATGGGACGTTTAATAATAATAATTGCTATTAGCTGGGTCCAACTTAAACTTATCCGCTAGCATGCAGCAAGCAACCCACTTGTATGGTGGGATCCTCTCCTGATCTTTTATTTGCCTAATTAATCTACCAAATTAAGCTTTGAAGGAGATCAAGACACGTGTCGATATTGAATCTAATGGCCTACAACTAGTTCATGCCTTTTGTTTTTTCCTTTGATTCCCCATCTGTCTCTCTCCTTCGTAGTGATGACTCACTCCTTCATCTGCTTTATAAGATACATCATATGAGTGATAGAATATAATATGCCTGAGATTTTGGGTACGGAGGAAAAGAAGAACAGGGATTTCTTTTTGTTGTTTTGCCAAAAAGAAAAACTTGGTTATCTGGAGAACATCATATGCCATTTTGCAACCTCATTACTATGATTTATAAGATACACGTGTCTTCATCTTCTTTATAAGATACACGTGTCTTCATCTTCTTTATAAGATACACGTGTCTGTCTTCATCTGAAAGAAGAAACAAAGTAGCTGAAGGAAAAGTAGAATTCTAGACCATTAGGTTTATAAGATACACGTGTCTTCATCTGCTTTCAAGCATAGGAAGCTCAGGCAAAAAAAAAATAGTCCCCTCTCCCAAATTTTTTACAGGGTATCTCTACAAATAGTCCCCTTTTTTCTGTGTCAGTAATACTCAAAGCTCCTACTCGATCCTTCTCAGCAGAAACTTCACATACATCTCTCAGTTTTAGTCAAGTCGATCTCCTGCCTAATTCCATGGAGATGCCTAGCCACGGATCCGCTTCTCTTCCAAATAATTTCATCAGGAGAGAAAGATCATTCCTTCAGTCTCCCACTTATGGAAACCTCGTCACTGTTCTTAGCATTGATGGAGGTGGAATCAGAGGAATTATCCCCGGTACTCTTCTCAGTTTCCTTGAGTCTGAGCTTCAGGTATAATTAATTATCACTTCGATCTCCTATATATTGTCGTCCAGCTTTGAGTTCGATCGCTGGTCTAACTTCAACAATCAAATATACATTTCGTGTGATCAAATTTCATTAATTACATCGAGCGAATTAATGCATTAATGTTGTTGGGTGCGTGTGTATATATGCAGAAGCTGGATGGTGAGGATGTAAGACTGGCAGATTATTTTGATGTCATTGCAGGAACTAGTACTGGTGGCCTTGTGACTGCCATGCTTACCGCCCCGGATGAAAACGGCCGTCCATTATTTGCTGCTAAAGATATCAACAAATTTTACCTTGAACACTGCCCTAAGATATTTCCCCAAGATAGTGGCAAAATTGATCGTCTTATTCCATTGTACGTATTCTGGTCCCCGTCAATAACTTAGCTACTAGTCTTCTATCTGGTTATCTCGCGGGCCCATATGTACGTGTTTTGACCCCAGCTAGCCAATAATCTAGATATTTTCATTTCTTTCTTTCTTTTTCTTGAACAGAACTCCAATAACTGATGCGGTGGCGGCGGTAAAAGCTATCAGAGGGCCAAAGTATGATGGGGAGTATTTACATAATATAGTGAAGGAAAAGTTAGGAGACATAAGATTGCATCAGACATTGACCAACGTCATAATTCCCACGTTTGATATAAAGAGGCTCCAACCAACCGTCTTCTCCAGCTATGAGGTTTAATTTGTTCATCCATATCTCTCTCTCTTATATGCATCTGATTTCTTATACGTGACGATACTCTTTATATATATATAGTAGTTCTTGATTTTGCAGACATGATGATGATATTTTTATGTAGGTGAGAAAGAACAGTAACCTAGATGCTTTACTCTCGGATATATGCATTGCAACTTCAGCAGCCCCAACCTTTTTTCCAGCCCATCATTTTGAAACCGAAAATTCCACGACTGGTCAAATAAGAGAATTTGATCTCATTGATGGTGGTGTTGCTGCTAATAACCCAGTAAGTAGTGGTGATCATATATAACCTAATCTGTATCATGCAATTTCAAACATCTCCTAATTAATATAGAATATCCTAATTAAATACAGGATACCCACACACACACACACAACTCATAACACTTTAGGAATTGCACAATAACCGTTCCCCATCAAGTAATTAAGTGACTAACTTTGTGTTCATAATAAAGAATAATATTTTCCTCTACTACACCTAAACATTTTATGATAAAACAGGGCATAAAGTAGTTAAATTGAGAATAATATCGCTCCCATCTAATGGAGCCTAAGAACAAGGGCAACAATTTACATCGAAGACATGATTGATTTGGTAGTTGTTAAATTTTTCGTTACTTTTTTTTTTTTCAGGCTTTGGTGGCTATAAGTGAAGTGTCAAAAGAAATTTACAAGGGAAATCCCGACTTTTTTACAGTGAAGGCAACTGAATACTCCCGGTTTCTAGTTGTATCATTGGGTACTGGTTCAGCAAAATGTGATGAGAAGTACGATGCCCAAAATGCAGCTAAGTGGGGTATTTTGGGATGGTTGATCGGAGGCGATTCCTGTCCGTTGGTTGATATATTTACTCAAGCAAGTAGTGATATGGTTGACTTCCACCTTTCTACAGTGTTCCAAGCCCTTTACTCTGAAAAAAATTACCTAAGAATCCAGGTATACATACGTCAATGCTTAAAATTTACTGTATTTTCACTATTTTGTGAATATGTGGTGAAGTTGATTGTCTAATAACAACACACATACATTAGTTAAAGGAGCATAATAAGTGACGATTTTGATTGGAGAAAAAATATAATAAAACAATGTCTCTATCTGATTTCTAAAACAATCATATCGACAACTTTTAGACTTTTTGTCGATGATTTCTTTTTCCTTAATTGTGATTTTCTTTTATAGTGAATAGTATTATAAGCAGAAAAAATATAATTAAAATTATATGGCGCAGGATGATGATTTGGGTAAGACATTGTGTTCTGTGGATATTGCTACAGAAGAAAACTTGCAAAATCTTGTAAAAGTTGGAGAAAATTTGTTAAAGAAACCAGTTTCCCGAGTAAACTTGGAAACCGGTATCCATGAGCCTGCCCATCATTCTACCAACGAAGAGGCTCTAGTAAGGTACGTATATATTAGATTAAGTAGTCGCTAAACTCTCCGCTACACAATGATATGATTAGCTTTCATGATATAAGGACAAGAAACACTATAGAAGTTAACCAACCACGCTTATGTTCCTATTTAACCTGCATTAGTAATGTGCAGGGTAGCTGGAATTTTGTCCAAGGAAAGGAGAGTCCGTGAAATGAGATCGCCACAGGGAAAGAAGGCCACAACAACAACCAGATCCAACTTGTCATTCTCCTTCATCAATGTTTAATTAACCCCCAACATTGTTCCTTTAATTAATTAGGTCATTAATTGTTATTCAAAAGAAAGAATCGATCATAGATAGATAGATGAAATTAAATTTCATGCATAATGTGACGAAAAATCGTCACTAAAACTTCAGTGGTTGCTAAAGCCCAAACCGTTGTATATTGGTTTGTTCGGAGTCTTTGCGACCAAGGAAAAGCTTCTCTTTCTTTTTTTTTTTTTTTTTTTTTTTTTTTTTTAAAAAAAAAAAGAGGGGACGAACTTTGTCCCCCACGAACTTTTAATTGGAAGAAGAACAAAAAAAATACAAACCAGCTGGAGGGCTATACCAAAAGCCAGCAAGGAAACAAGGAACCATACATAGTGATACAAGCAAGCAGAACTATCTAGAAGGTTCCTGCCCATGAAACAAAGAAGAGAAAAGGTACAGCAATGAAAGCCATACAAAAACCAAAACTGCAGGAGTTTTCTAGCAATGTTGTGGGGACGTGGAAAGCAGAACACCACCATAAAATTGGAAAGCAATGCTCCTCATCGAGAGTAGCAGCCGACAAAGTCACCATTAGCTTTATTGTGCTTCATAATTTCACATTGCCTCCATCGGGCAAAGGAAAAGTTCTTCTGCGCGCGTGATCAAGCTAGCTAGCACCACTATTGTCTAGTCCCCCAAATTAAGGATTAAACAAACAAAAAGGAAAAGGAAAAGAGACAACAGTGGAAGATCAGATGAAATTATTAATCAAACTGCTGAGGGAATCATCATTGCACCCATCAATGAGAGATTTGCAAGCAGCCCCACCCATTGCAAGCTTCTCTTTCTTTTCTTTTTGTGCTTTTGTTTCTTTGTAATTTGGCTCGTCCTAGTTTTTGTAAAGTTGGTTAGAAAGAATTATAGCAATCTTGACAAGTCTATATATATAAGAAAATCGTTGCTAAAACTTCAGTGGAATGCCTTTTCTATATGCCAATGACGTTCGACAAATATTACTCTACAAAGTAGCTAGTCAAGTAGTCGTTGGTACTTGGTAGCTGCGTGTCATCTTCGAGTTCTAGTGACTTGCTGGTATCAGTCACAATCTAGTTGACTATCCAACGATCAAATCGTCAAACATTATGCTACAACCATATATTTTCACGACATTATGCGACAACCATATATTTTCACGAGTCGCGCTATTCTTAAGAAGGGGTAAAGCTATGGTATGTTAATATTTCTCATATATCAACTATTTTTATCACTTTAAGGACTCATATTACCACTTTGAGGACTAATATTACTATTTTGAGGACTCATACGGTAAACTAAGAAAATTTACCACTTTAAGGACTCATGTTACAACTTTGAGGACTAATATTACTATTTTGATGACTCATTTTACCACTTTTAAGGCAATTGTATGCATGTCATATGTTAACACATTGTAGAATTTCCCTCAATTCAAATGTCATATCTATATATACTGTTCTAAAAATTCTTCTACACGGTCGTTTAGACTCAGTCTAAGCGCTACAAAGTCACTAGCCACTTAGGTATGTCAGGTTGAAGATAAATATTCATAATATTTTTTAGGGTTAATGCTCATACACCCTGAATCTACCAAAACACCTCCCAAAAACCCCAACAAATTATTTTTATTCCTCTTCACCCAGACTCCTGTCCCTTTCTTTCCTACCTACCCAGCTTATCTATTTTTCTTCCACCAGTACCCTTCTGTTGGTTTTTGTATTTTTTAACTTTTTCTTTACATTTGATGAAACGTGGTGGACCCATTCTAAAAGTTATTTGTTTAAACAAGAAGTGCTAGAATTCATCCTCTATTCTAAAGGTAAACAGTACGTTTTACTATTCATAATTTCGATTGTCGACAGACTTGAGTTAAATGCTATCTGTAAAAATACTAGCAAAGAATTGCATAAGGCCGGGAGAGAGAAAATTTGAGAAAATTGAAAGAATATAGAGAAGGTCTTAGTAGAGGAACTCCCAACTACTTGGATATTATCTATAGACTTCAAACCAGAATTTATAAATTAGAAGAAGATATCGATAATCTCTTATATATTCTGGAAGAGGAACAAAACCTCTTGATTATTTGAGCATTGGTTAGATCCGCAAATCACTGGTATCAGAGCTTGCAAAGAGCTCAGCAGGGGAATCCCCAGTGGGGACAATGTCTGATTTAATAATAGAGAGACTGAATTCTCTATTAAAATCGTCTGATGAAAAATATCAGAACCTGCAGAAAGAAATATCTAGATATCAAGAGCATCTAGAAAAAATTCCTGTTATAATCCACCAATTAGAAAAATTGGAAAACAAACTGGATTATATCAAATAACTTCCAAAAACGGAAGAAGAAAAACTAACAAGTGTTAGTAGAAAAATCAATGAACAGCTAAAAACGCTGGATTCTATGAAGAATATACTGAAGGACAAGAAAGTGCCTACAGTAAAAACAAAGAAGGCTAATGGATTCAAACCATTAGAAAGACCGGAAAAGAATCCTGTTCTAAACATGATTTTTCTGGATCCCTCAACTAGTTCTACTAGTATTCGGTATGAAAACCCGAAAGAAACTCGAGATGTTAACATGATGAGCATCTTCGGGAAAAAGAAAGGAGTACAACTCCTAAATGCTGAAGAATTCGAATACAACGAAATCGAGCATGAGGTAAAAAACGCCTCAATTCCAAAGCTAGATTTCAAACAAATCTACAAAAGGGGAACATTTGACCTGATGGATAGCCATCATTTCAAATTACTGGAATTTACAACCCCCTCCACAACAGGAGAAACAGATCTACTACTGATCACTCCTGCTGAAGTTGCCAGAGCAAAAGCAAAAAATTATCAATTTATGCACATTTGTTGACACTGTATAGCAAATTAATGCTATTATCAAGAATTTCTACTCACATAATGCAACTAATTTCATTTTCAAAATTACTTTGTGCAGCATCAGCTTTGTTTCACAACTGGAAATCACTGAGCAAGAGGAAAATATCAAACAATAGCTTCATCTGTTCACTGTCAAAGATAAATGAAGCTACAGGTAAAGGCTTTTATTCATGAATTTATAACATTTCTATTTGTTTGTACTCTACAACATATTAATCGTATCAATAGTGTTAATCAATGATAGTTTGAGGTTTAGGCAATAGATTTCATCCTCAGCAATGAATGTTGACATGAATTAGTCACTTGATTTTCTGACCTTCTGTGACATTTGAATCATAAAGGACTCATGAGTTGCCTGAACAAGAAATTCTGACTTTAGCTCAGAATGTTTTAGCTTTCATTTCAGTAATGTTTTTTGTTTAAATGTTTGAGTTCAATGAATATCGACTCAGATATGAAATTCATTTTTTTTCATTCACTTTTGCCTATAGCACTATCTCAATATAACTGTTTGTCATACTCAGTTATTGCTTACATCATGTATACCAGTGACCTAGCTTAAACTAATTATTTAGGATTGAGTTAAATACATTTTGCATTTTGTATAGGTTTCCGAATATATCTTTGCATTGGCATTGTAAGCTCATCCCATTCACTCATCCGATTTCATTTTTTTATATTTTATATTTTATATTTTTTTATTGTATTGCAATAAATTTGTAATTGGTTTTCTGAGATAGTAAATTAAGAGACACTGATCTTTTCTATTTTGAAGTTATAAGAAAATGAGTGACATTTTGAAGTTTTCTGAGACCTTCTATTTGTTTTGGTGTAGAGAGAGAGAGAAAGAGAGAGGGAGAGAGACTGTGAAAAGAAAAAAGGAGTGATCGATCTAGATTTAGAAAGAAGGAGAAGAGGGATCTGATTCTGGGTTTGTTTTGTGTTGCTCCGGGGAATTTGAAGTTTAGTGATCGTGTTGGAAGGAAGTGTGAAAGGAGAAGAGGTAATCGTCCAGTTCCGGAGGAAGGTTTGGGTTTGTTTTATGAATTTGGATTTAGTTTCTTCTTTTCTGCTTATCGTCTTCTCTGATTGTCCGCTTTTTCTGTAAACAATTTTTTGATGGGTGGTTTATAGGTTGAAAAAGAGTGGGAGCGTTTCTCAGTTCGTGTATAGGCGAGGAAATCCAAATTCAAATCACAACCATTAACAAGGGTGAAAATTTGGGTTGTGATTTTGGTTCTTAAACCTGAAATTTTTTGATTGAATTGGTTTTTTTATTTTTTATATTAATGTAGTGTGTGCTTAATCTAGAGGTTGTACATATTGAAGCAGCTATTTCTTTGTTCATTTCTAGGCTCAGAGGTTTGAAGGTAGGTTTGGGTCAATTTTTTTATATCAATATGTTTGTAATTAACTGTTATAATTATTGTCTATTGGATTATTGTATGGAATTGATCAAAGGTCTGTTATTGGCTGAGTTGATTGAATGAGTTGCCAGAAAAATATTGGTAGAATAAGATTAGTGTTTCTGTCTTATTTCGATGAGGTCAAGTACGTTAGATATTCTCTGCCCTTTGTTTTTCTCTGCTTTGGGTTATGGTTAGAGGTCCTAAGAATTTTTTTTCTGCAAATATGGTTGGTTAAAGTGGCTACTGTGGGATTGGTATTGTGAGAAGTGGGTACACAGGGTCTTCTTTGTTTATTAGAAGAACTGGCACACTACTTGGGAGCTCATCTTTGTTTATTAGATTGGTCCTTTAATTCGAGTAGTTTGGCTGCTAGAGTCTTCAATATTTTGTTACCTCCACCAGAAATAAAGGACAAGAAAGTCTGAAAGGAGTTTGAATATGTAATTCAATAGCAGATATGTGAATCTCAAATTTCTGTATATGAGTGTTATCTTCTATCAAATCTGCAGTTTTGATGTTTAATTAATTGTGATTAAATGAATGCTTTGTCAATGTATTTGAAAATATATGTTAAAGTGTTAGCATTGAATTTCTTAACTTCTCTGTTGTGTGCAATGTTGGCAGCTGAGCATTTGGGAACAACAGGAGGGAGAGTGAGTGCTTATTTAAAGTGTTACTTTTGCAGCGTTACATATTAGCATATAGAGAGCTTGGACAACAACTTCGATTTCAGCTGTTACTTGGTAAGCGTTATGAATCGTTTTCTTTTGTATTTTTTGTTTGAGTTGGATGTTTGATAAGCTTTGCATCTTTTGTTTTAACTGATGTCAAGTTTAAATAAGCTTAGTAAATCAATAAACAAATACTTTGTTTCAGCTATGTAGAATCATTTTTGTTGATCTCGCAGCATCGCGCGAGGGGGATTATCTAGTTAACATATACTAAATGTGGTCGCACTATTCATCACTGTTCATGTAACAGTGAATTGACGGTTGTGCCCCTGGTTTTTGACTGAAATTACAGTTCTGTCATATCCTTCAATTTTTTTTTTTTACAATTCTGCCATACATCCTTTCATTTTTAAAATTTTTTTTTTTAAAGAGAACAATTCTGTTTTGTATTTGTTAATTTCTATAAATCATGAAAAAAAATTATTATTGTTTGCATTTGTTGCTAATCTAAATCATATTCTAAATAACGCCGATGTTTTTTAGATTGTGAATATTCATCTGTTATATATGAAACTTGAAGAAAAAAAAAAACCGCAGCATCGCGCGGATCAATTTGCTAGTACATTCTAAATATACTAAAGTTCCTAGCCTCCTTCTACTGTTCATCATCCGAAAATCACTCTAAAAGCTGCAGGATGCTTAAAAACCTATCTACTGGTCTTAAATGGGTACAAGACAAACTTCAATTGTTGCATAACTCTGTAGCTACTAAAAGAGAAAACAGTCGAAATGCCCCTTCCATCCACGATGGAAAATCACAAAACCACTATCTAACTCTTCCATACAAAAGACAGAATTACCATCGCAAACGGGCCAAACATATATATAAATCCAATTCCAAACATCTTGCCACAATAAAAAAAAATGTTGAAGCCAATATATTCAATCCATTTACAATTTCATTATCCACTAAAATTTTGACTATCTGAAACAATATAAATTATAAATCATATCATAGTCTGTTAAAAACTAAAAACATTTCTCTATACCATATTCAGTCTTAAGACCTTTGAAAACGTTAGATTCTGTTGCCAATAGAAAAGATGCTTCCCATGTGTACGTAAAAGATAAAGCTTTCCTAGGCAGACCCATGCATTCACAAACCAACCTTACAGGTATAAAACCAAAGCAAACGAAAACCCATCAACATTTAGCCATAATTCTATAGAGCCATAATCCGAAAATGAATGAAATGTCAAAAATCAAAAGCCAAACATCCCCAGTATCCCACAATTATGCAGATCAAAAATCCATACCACATTTCACTCCCATTGAAACACCATCACCAAATGCACACAACCAAACAAACCAAAAAAACAAAAACCCAGAAAAGCAATCTCCCCATAGAAATGTACTTTCTGATCAACATGCAAAGAAGACAGATTCACAAATTCAGTACTAGGGTTTCAATTATCACCTAAATAAACCAAAAGGGTGTTGGCAATTGAGGAAAAAACAGACAGATAACTAAAGAGGGTAGGGCGATTCAAATTCAAACCAAAACTCAGCTCACCATTGCATTGCATTTCCCAAAATCAACATGCAGAGACGACCAGAGCACAATCTGGGACTAGGGTTTTGAAATTGAGGCAAGCAAAACAAATGGGTCTGGTTCAGATTAGGGTAAGAGATAGAGCAGTGAAATGGGTCAGGTTCCTCACATCAGTTGTGGCAACTCCACCAGCAATCAAAAAATGAAGCCTTTTTGGGAACCCCGGAAAGCGCTCCCAACTGCAACAGATGCCATGTAATCTCTGCCTTCTATCTCTCTTTACTCTTTACAACTCCCATGTGAGTGAGTGTGAGCTCATCTTCTCATTTCTGCCCTTTTGGCTTTCCTTCTTTTCTTCTTCTATAAAAGCCACTATGCTTTGTCTGCTTGTGGTTTTTTGAGCCGCGCATAAACCCCTTTCGAAGGGTTTATAATATTTGTCACCGCATTATGGGAACATTTTTGGGGTGGTGTTCTTGGTTAGGTGATATTTGGTACTATTTCTCTTGGTTAGGACTTGGGGTGATATTTGGTACTATTTTTGTGAAGGAAAGGTCCATCTGTACTTGCTCTGTAACCTGTATTCTAGATTGGATTGTGTCATACCCCGTTGCTCTTTTCTCGGCAAGAGATAATAACCATATTTAGAAGTTTTTTAAGAATGACCCTTTAGAATTATTTTCCTCTTATACGTACCTGAAAAAAATGATTTAAGTAGGATCGATTGGTTCAGCGCTGTCAAACAGCATTTAGCTAGTGCATAAAGCATATCTCTTTAATGAATGTTGATGGAGATGTCGAATCTGAATCTCACATCGATTGATAAAATAAAAATAAAAAGTTTAACGTTATTTCAGTGAAATTATGAAAGAGACGTGAGAATGAAATGAAACTTGACTTCATTGTAAAGGGAATGTGCGACAAATAATGTTTCATTTATTGCAAGTTTACTAATACAGTTAGCACTAGTATCGGACGTTAACCTAACTTACTCCCTCACCACCATAATAGCCGCTTAGAGAGGGAAGAGGGGGAGAGAGAGAATTCAGCCTCCTTTATTTTCTTATTATTTCCTAGTTGGCAGCGTTGCTTTGCGAAAATTACATGTAACCAAGAAAATAAGTGTCAAAAGTCTTGAAAGTTAATGACGCATTTTTATAGTAATTCACCTCACGTTTTTCTTTTATAGAAAAACAACCAGTGAAATTTGAATCCAACATCTTCTAGCAATGATAGTTTAACCATACACAATCTAGCGAGAAGGAAAACTCCACTAGAAGGGGATTGCTGCTGGGTTTCTAGAAATTAGGGTTCTTGTTCGAAATCTGGAAATCTAAAAATCGATTTGAGGGCTTCGAGCTACGAGCATCGAAATTTGGGTTCGAGCTTCGAAGGGAAACTGGAAAAGTGAAAATTGAAATTTGAATTGATCGCTTCTAAGGGAATCAAAATCTGGCTACAGATTGGGAAAGGAATGAGAAACTGAGAAAGGGTCGGGGACTCGAGGTTGTGTTGAATAGGACAAGAGTTGAATGTTGACTGAATATGACTGATGATTAAGACTAGTATAGTAGACTACTAATCGTCTAATCAGGACAAATAAAAAAGATGAAAGGAATATAGTGAATCGGGCTTTTCCGACTTTCGTGCTTATGGACACTAGGGCCTGGATTGGCCAGTTAAAACTCAAGCATTTCGGGCCTTATTTTTTGTGTGTGTTTTTTTTCCTCAAAGCCTGGCCCAAACCTGACGGTCTAGATTGGTCCAATCCGGGTTTTCGGACTAAGTTACCCAAGCCTACTCCAAGGATCAACAGAGCCAGGCCGGGCCTTTGTTTAACTCACATTAAACACAAAGTTGCTATCTGCTAACTACATAAACTCAACAAAAAAAAAAAAACTCAACATGAAACTGAACTTCAGTCATCATACTTAACAAATTAGGAACCTGATTAATCACAAATACATTCTCACTAATCAAGTGTTCTGCTTGAATTGAAATTGCACTGAGGCTACAAAAACTCTTTTCATCAATTCACAAAAAGTTGTAATCTAGTATGCTTCTTCCTTTTTGGAAAATGCTTAAGAAATGAGAGGCTGATCCAAAAGTGAGACTGTCCAGATGGGAGATTCTTCATAAGTAACATCTCTTGCAACTGCACATATATATGTAAACCAAAGTTGTTGAATGGAGATCAGAGTAATCCAATAAAATAAAATATGTAAACCAATTTGATCAAAGTTCCGAAGCACTATCTCATCAAAGTTGTAAAAGTCAACTGCAGTAATGCCAAGCAATGCCCACAAATTCTAGTCTGAAACCATGGCAAGATAAATACGTAGACAAATTTTTCAGATATCTTATAGATTAGAGTCACCATCACCCTAGACTACAGATTTGAAAAAAAAAAAGAAAAAAAAAAACTGAATACCATGGAGGCAAGGCTAAAAGGCTGCAATACTTGAACATAGTATTCTCTATTTTGTTCCTCTTTTTACATACCCAGTAGTACTTTAAAGTCTTCCACCACACATTAAATTGAATGATTACAATTTTATCTAAAAGCAATTGATGAATAAAAATTGAATTTAGGAAATATGTAAAAGATAGTAGAAGACCATTACCAAGCCTTATTATGTAATTCTAGCTACTGTTTTCATGCACAATATGATGCTTGAACATAAGCTCCATAGGATAGAACATAATCAAAATAAAAAGGCTGAGAGAAAGAAGAATCCTATAGAAGCCACACACACCTTTAGTAGTAATAACAACAACATTTGCCCATAGCTTAAAAGACCTGCAAATGAATCAAAAACCAAGAAATCACACTGGTGCAATAACAATAAATGAAACTAACGTTAAGCAAGATGTTATTGCATCCTAATGCTTGTAATAAAACCTTAATTCATTCTGTATCAATTCATTCTGGTAGCTCCAATTCACTTCAAAACAGAGACAATTGCCATTGTAATACGTAAGGTTTACTACAGTTCTAGGTATTGCTGTTTCACGTAGTCTTAATTCAGCCAAAATTCTCAATTTGTGGCTAAACTGCTCTTATTGTACATGTTGCTTCATCGATTTCTATGGACTTTGTATTTCCTTATCCTTCATTTCTCTTAACCACTTGCCCTTAGCCCTATTATAACCAAATAAAAGACCTCGTGATCTTAAATGTTGTTAGCTACCTAGCGGAGATGATATCGAATAGCAAGCATATGGCAGCGCATGTTGTGAAATTGCTTTTGAGTGAAACACGTATAGCCCCTAAACACTTGAGCGATAATATTTAGTGCACCTATGTGAGTTTAGTAGGTTATATCGGGTCTTCTATGTGCCTATTTGATTATGGTGGATTGATTTGATACATGGATATCACATGCATATACTTGAGCATTTCTCACATGTGCATCTTAATTGCCTTAGAAATTCATAAATCTTATGTTGTGCTTTGTCAATCTCATGGTCATATACATAATTAGTTCTCTGAGGGTTATGGTTGGAAAGGCTATACCACACTTTCTTTAGGTTGAACATATGTGTTTGAGTTATTGGATTTTGGGTTATTATGTTACATTTAGTTTGCTTGGGGACAAGCAAAATTCAAGTGTGGGGGTGTGATTCACAAGCAATTTATATGTGTTTCTAGCCCAAATTACTTTGAAATTAGCGAATACTCAAGCATTATTTCGTAGTATTACTTTGTTTTGTTCATTTGTAGGAAATTATGGTCAAGAGAAGAAAAAGATGAAAGAAGTAGCGAATTCGAGCAAAAGTCAACTCGGACTAAAAGACAAAAAGTCAACTAGTTGACCATCGGGTCAACCAAGTCAACTTGGCCCGATAGCATGAAGTCCAAGGCCCAAGACCAAAGAAGCACAAGTGAAGACCCAAGCCCATTTGTATTCAAATTTCAAATTCAAAATGGATGTAATGACAATAATAATAGTGGACCACACCTCACACACATCACACATGTAGATGAGATATTTATTTGTGTTCACACTAGACACACACTCACTTACACTTTTACCTCCAGTTTTCTTTATATTTCCCAAAATGTTTTCTAATCTTCTAATTCTCTACATTTTTATTAGGTTATTTTAGTCTTTTTATTTTACTCATTTTCTACTTGTTTTTGAGCCCTTGGATCTAGGGTACAAGTCCAATCTTGACCCTTGAACCCAAGAGGGTATTTAAGCACCTTTGCACCCACATTTCACAAGCTGAAGACCCTTTTGTTCTATACCCTAGGCCTTTTGGCTGAATTTGGGGAGATCTCTCCCTTCTCACCTCTTCTTCTCTTCTCCTTCCTCCATTTCTTTTTCTTCTTTTCATCTTTGCCTTAATTTTATATTGGGATTTCAAGGAGATCTCACCCAAAGCTTCAAGGATTCATCAAAGACTTCAATCTTTACAAGATTAAAGACTTGGGTAATTGTGGGAGTTGTAAATCAAGACTAGTCATACTAGCTTTTTAGCTAATTGTGACTATTCTTGTTTTCTCCTACACTTCTCTACTCTTTTACCTTCTAATTTGTAATTTTGATGTCTATGATTATGGGTTGTAAGTAATTTCTTTGTTGGGGGTTATGGTTGTGTGCCCTAGCCCAAATTTGATGTAATGGATGCTTAATTTAATTTATATATGGAATTTGTTAATTATTGGATGCTTGTGTTTTGTGATAATTGATTAGAATGCATGCTTAGGAATTGTCAACTCTTGGGTATGTGTTTTAATAAGTCTAGATTAAAATTTAGGGGATGACATCCTTAGATTTTAGGGCTAGAACCCTGATTTAATATTCGTGGGAAGTACAAGTATGGTCCACTATATGATTAGCTTGATCGCAATTATGGTGAGCTTGGTTGCCTAATTTCTCGATCTCTAGGCCTCTTGATGTGAATTAGTGACCATTGAACCGGCTCTAATTCATGCCAAGTGAATTCCTACTGCCCTTGAACCAGAGTAGGAATACCATGAAAGGGAATTTCAGCCCTTGAGCCTTGAAAAGCCTTGGGTACGGCTTCTACCGTCTTTAATAAATTGCATCTAAATCAAATTAGCATCTAGAGCATTGAATTAGGGTAAGGATTCACCCCTAGCTACCAATCCCTTATTTATACTCATTTCTTACTTTTTTTTCCTTTATTTAATTTAGTTGTTAGTTAAAATTTTCATTTAAATTCTTGCACTTTAGTTATTAGAAATTTAAAATACAATTATCAGTGACAATTTCGACTCATTGTAAATAACCACCACTAGGCTCTTAGTTTTGATTAGGCTTTGGTAAAAATCAAAGCCGAGCATTGCTAAGGCTTGATGCCTTTGTAACGCCCCAAGCCGCACCTCACCAGCTTAAGCACGTTACAGTGCCGCAAGTCTCTAGAATATATATATATATACAGCAAGGATCCAAAGAGGACGTCCTTGCTATACAAAATCTGCGGATGGGTCACGCACAGCCGTCCGTTGCTTTAAATGAAATTCAATGGCTCAGATCGATCTCTTCCCAAAAACCAAACCAACGCGGGTCGAAGTAGAAAACTCAGACGAACTGTACGCTCTCCACTTCGATACAACCAAAGTCGTCTCTGGTTCTCCATCTCGTCTCCACCCAAAACACTGGTCTTCTCGTCTCCAATTAAATACTAGAAACTCATCTCAGGTTGCACGATTGTTGCAACCGAAGCTTTCTTTTTTCCTTTCTCTCATGAAAATTGTAGCTCTCTTATGGTCAGTAATCCCTTCGAGTTTTCGCACCAAAAGTTGGAGACTTGGAAGCAGAGAAACACATCTAGAGTATGGATTCTCTCTCTTTTCTGATTTGTTTGATTTCCAATTACAAAATTTAGGGTTTTTTTTCCATATTTGGGACTTTTCTTCTTTATGTTTCTGGGTTTCTTTTTTGTTTCGAGATTTGAGATTACTGATTTGGGATTACTAATTTTGGGATTACTGATTTGTGTTTGGGATTACTGATTTTGTTTTTGGGATTACTGATTTGTATTTGGGATTACTGATTTGTATTTGGGATTATTGATTTTGTTTTTGGGATTACTGATTTTGGGATTACTGATTTGGGATTACTGATTTTGTTTTTGGGATTACTGACTTTTCTGCAATTATCTACAGGTGACTCCTGATGCACATTTCGAAAAAGATTTGGGCTTAGATAGCTTGGATAATGGGAGATTGTAATGGCTCTAGAAGAAGAGTTCAAGCTTATTTAAACATATTTGCAAACATCTTTGATTGTAAACAGTGACATGTTCTATCCAATCAATTTTGAGGATTGGTTTTGTTCCTGCTCATGTTTTAAGTGCTATTTTTCATTATATGGTTGTACAGAATCCAAAAGGAGGAAGCTCTAAAAGTTCGTGCGTCTAAAGCTAGTGAAGTGGGTGAAAGAGAGAAGGAAATAGAAGCTGAGGTTGCAGAGCTTGAAAGACAAAGGGATGATCTTGAGGCTCAATTGAAAAAGGTTTTCTCTGGTTTTTTCTCTATGATTTCCTAAATGCGTACCTACTTAGATTTTTTGTTTAGTTGTATTTTGCCCTATTCCTATACTCTGGTTTCCTCTGATGAGCATATTCTTATTTGCCCCTGGTTTTCTTGTTTGTTCCTATATTCTGGTTCTATTGATTTAAGCAGTTTAAAAAGATATGTATATGAGAATCATATATGCATCAGACGAAAAAAAAAATGTTGTTATATAATTCTCATATACATAAATACATTTCCTCATGTGAGGCAGAATCATATATGCTTCCGATGAGAATCATATAAGCATCTTGATCAAGTTTGAGAATCACAGACATTGATTCCTTGATCCAGGCAATAGATGACTTTATCTGAGAGTCTAGTTGAAGGATGTTGTTTGACTTTATTAAAAGAACTTTTGAAAAAATAGTTCCTGGGTTGGTTTCCATGCTGTTAAAGTACATCTATTAGTTACAAGCCTTGACACTATCAGTTAGTTACCTGCTAGCTTGTGGTTAATCCCTCGAATTCGCAGTTGAATGTGCATTAGCCTTATGGCCTTGGCTGGCCCCAATTTGACTACATTTTTCAAGAGTACTAGATGGACCACTTGTTTTGAGTTTTCTAGTGATCCATTGAAGTGTTATTAGAACAGTTGCCAAAACCGTGCATTAAGGTCCAGTTTTGAGAGAGCTTATAGTTATGTAAAAGTCATTTATTTGTTAGAAGCACATGAAATTTCAATAGAGCTTTTAGGATACTGATCTAGTGTGTGTGATTTTTCAGGTTTTGGATTTGCAAGATGATTTCAAGTTGGCTATTGGCTTGATTGATTAGCTTCTACGCTGGTTTCGATATTGTTGCTGTTATTGGTGAATATTATTATGAATTTTGTGATGTGTTTGATTCTTCAAGCTTGGGATGCACCGGCAATGAGTGACGATTTCTATTTGAGGCAGGTGGATTGGTTGCTGCATAATGTATTGGCTGTGGGAGAGGAAAACTGTGTTCATTTGTGGAATGTTTGTAGTAGTAAACACTAAATGTAATGTGAATGTAATGTGCATTTTCTGGAATCACAGTGTATATATTACTTCTGAATGTAATGTGCATTTTCTGGAATTTTTCTGGAATCACAGTAAAGCTTATTACTTCTGAATGTAATGTGCACATAGCTTTGCTCTTGCTATGCTGCAGAATTTCATTTGTTGTACTATACAGTATTATAGAAGGAATGAAACAATTACATTCATTTTCTGGAATCACTACAATTACATTCATTGTCTGGAATCATTACAATTACATTCATTTTCTGGAATCATTACAATTACATTCATTTTCTGGAATCATTACATATCAGCAACTTTTGACTAGCCACTATTCCAACAATATTCCAACAATACTATGAACAACTCTGCCATATAACCTGCAGAATGGCATGATGCAAAATGGCATCCAAAACAACTCTGACAAGATGCAAAATGGCATCCAAAACCTGCAGAATCTTCTAGTAGATCACCTTCTAGGCTTCTAGCATATTATTTCCACAAAAACTGCAGAATCAAACAATGAAGAAAAGAAAATCAAAGTCAAATACCGAAATGCTTTGCAAATACTTAAATGGAAGATAACATGAACAGATCTTTAAAGATGACAACGTACTACCTTCATGGACAATGCCATGATCTTCTTGTAACAGACATCCACCGTCCCTGCTGTTCCAGAAAGACGAATAAGGGCAACTACTCCTTTTGGACCAAAATCAGAGTATCTCCACTACTTTGTTCCAATATGCAGATACACAGTATTTCAATACAAACCAACAAATCAAGTCACCACCAAAATTGAACACACCTATAATTTAATAAGCAAAAAGCTATAAGATTAAAATAAGAAAAACTATCCACTTCAAAACCCAACAATTAGAAAGAAATAAAAGCCTTCAAATTAAAATACACAAAGTTGATGCTATGCTATGATATATGCTGTTGACAATTCCAAGCCTTAGCAGCGAAAACATAAACTTGATTCCAGAAAGTGTGACAAACATGGTAATAGCAAAACCCAATATCAAAATGAAGCTAAAGGCTCAATCTTTACATAAAAATGTGGGAACAGTTATATTCGCACTGATGAATCAAACACTTCCAAAACCTGCAGAATCCAACTTTTGACTAGCCATAAACTGCAGAGTCAAAGAGACCACAAAACCTGCAGAATCAAACACTAAGTTCAACTATTTACACTTTAATACCAACACTCCATTCTCTCTCTCTATATATATATATATATACAGATCTGCAGAATCAAAGAGACCAACTATTTACACTTTAATACCAACTATTTACACTAATGTTGTTCATTTGGAAGAGTTCAATTGTTATCTTTAAAACGCATTCGGGCTGCGAGCAGATAATCTACATTAAAAGCACCAATCCAAGTTTTGATTGTTAAGGTAGAAAGTAGAGATTAATACAAAACTGAGCTTTGACTAATCATACGTACAGTTTCACTTCAACTTAATTGAGGAAAATTATAGCCTATAGATGCTGTAAAAGAATAATAATGGTATTACAAGAGCAGATTCCTTTGTCGAAAAAATTGCCAATTACTAATTCACTATCTAAATGATTGTTATCCAAAATCAACTGCATCAAAGGTTTAATGGCTCTGCCTCGGTGTCCCTTTCCTTCATTCCTACCCAATCTTTTGTCTCTGTTAAACACAAATAATTCCAACCATAAGCACCAAGTAATAAGGTGTTGGGAGATGGACCTAAAGAAAATTGCCAACTAGAATAGCAAGATAAAGAAGGGGGATTTCTTTTTTTAATCAAAAAAAAGGGAATTTCTATTTTTAATAAAAAAAAAATAGCTTCAGTTTGCGGTGAGGTGGATCAAATTGCAAACCAAACCCAGATAGATAAACCCCCATACCCACATTCATAGGCACCACCCAGAATTGCATGCACCGAAATTCAGGCTTACCTTCTCTTTTCTGTCTTCTCCCGAATGTCTTCTTCTTTCCCTTCTTCCTTTGCTCTCTTCGCTCTCGCTATCTGTCTCTATGGAGCGAAAAAACCCAGAAGCGAAAGATGAAAGCGGTGTAATCGATCAGAAGAAATTATTAAAAAAAAAAAAAAAAAAAAGATATACCCAGATTTGTGTTCTTCTCAGATGAACCCAAGAACCGAGATTCGCATTGTTCGTTCTCTTCCCGTCCCCATGCTCTTCCTCAAATCAAAATCCAAGAACCGCCTTGATTCGCCATGTTCTTCCCTCTCTCTCG
Organism: Rosa rugosa; assembly: GCF_958449725.1. Lineage (NCBI taxonomy): Eukaryota > Viridiplantae > Streptophyta > Magnoliopsida > Rosales > Rosaceae > Rosa > Rosa rugosa. The sequence continues at coordinate 52,057,269 of NC_084821.1, read as the reverse complement.
AATCAGTCGTCTCTTTCAGTTTCAGATTGGAAATCGCCTCACTCTTCCCCCTCTCTTTATCTTTCTATCTCTTTATTAATAGAGATTTGCATCTGAGCCGTTGGTTGAAACGAACGGCAGAGATTGACCCATCCGCAGATTATGTATAGCAAGGACGTCCTCTTTGGAACCTTGCTGTATATATATATATATATATATATATATATATATATATATATATATATATATATATATATATATATTGGGTGGCCTTAGTAATTGGGTGCACTTAATATATATGTGGTCAATACCATGAGCTTCAAGTGAATGTTCGGTAATTTGGGTTAATTATCGAACTTGTTGCGATTGGTCAAACGTTGGTCAAAATGGTCAATCCTGGTCAAACCAGGAAAGGTTGGTCAAATCTTGGTCAACTCCTGGTCAAACCAGGGAAAGTTGGTTTGGACGATTTATTAATCGTCGAGATCTCATATAATTGTTCAATGGATTATTAACGAACGAAATGTCGGAATCTAAGACTCCAGTTACCCGAGGAACGGAAGGTTCGCGACTCTCGGAGTACGTGAGAGAAAACATCGGAATCCAGGTAGGGATTCAGGACTCTCCTCGGTTAGTGGTTTTCTTATACACTATTATTAAAGTGATGCATGTTAGGTGATATGGTTTGGATATGTTAAAATGCAATGCATACTAACCAAATCGTGAGAAATGTGATGGCTTGAGAGCGAAAGGGGCACTAACCTCCTTGGGTTCGATTCCCTAAACCTCCGGAGGGTTAGCTATGCCGGTTGTCCGAGTATCCGCTTATAATGTCGGACTCGGTACGTGTGTGTAGCTTGGTAGCGGACGCTCTCGCAACGCTTACCTGGTGATAAAGTAAATTGAGGTAAGGTCGTGTAGTGGGTCTATGGGACCGGCTATCGGGTAAGATTCAACGCGCGTATTCAATTGAGTAACATGCATCGATTTTCGAAAACATTTTAAGAAAAGTTTGTCGTTCCTTTAAATACTTGGTTTAAGCATGTGTTCATACTGAGGCCTCCATAATTTATTTATCGATTTTCAAACCTAGTCGAGGTAGAGTTTCTGTTGAGCAGCGGGGACGAAAGCTCACCCATACAACAGTATGAATGCAGGTCCTGTGCACTGGTGACGGGACAGTAGCGGACGGAGCTGTGTGTGCGGAACAAGTTCGGTAAATCCTCGTTTGCAGTTTGTTCTGAATTCTATTTCTCAAAATTCATGTTTCGCAACTCGTTGATATCTAGCCTCGTGTCAAATTTAGTTGAATTTTCTTTCATTGAAATCCATACCTCGTGTGAGCCTTTATCCAAGTTCTGGATGAACGAAATAGATTCTAGTAATTTAAAAATTTTCACCTCAAAAGTACTTGTAGCTTCCGCTGTGTTTAGACAAAAAGTTTTCAAACAAAATGCCTAGCGGTTCTCTAGAATGTAAATCGAGCGTTCGATTTATGTTTTAGAGATTTGCGGCACTGTAACGAGCTTAAGCTGGTGAGGTGCGGCTTGGGGCGTTACATCCTTAGATTACTATTTTTATTCACTCTATTTTCCATAATGCGAAAAACATGTGTCCGCAAATGGTCAACAACAAAACCTCCCCTTCCAAGCACTCCAGATAGGACATAACCTCCAGTATATGAGTCCTGAATCGTGCTGACCACAATAGCATCCCTTAGACATTGATTATAATCTTCAGGTCTGATACCACGTGCAACAATCATATCTATGTAGCTTTTTGCATCTTCTGAAGCACTACCAGTAGAAACACAGGTGTGCAAACCCTCAATGAACTCAACAGATTCATCTGTGACCACAAGTATCTTCTTCTTACCCTTGTGCCAGCCACAGAACATCATTTCAGCAGGAAACATTTTACCTGGATGTCTTTTCTTCCATCTTGACTTGAATCTTGTTAAACTTCTCTTCACCCTTGACATTCGCTCATAAGATGACAATTTGCCAACCTTAATGATTTGTTTAGCACAAGATGCCATCTTCGTACATAACTTAAGACTCTTTTTCACTACTACAAGCTCGCCCATCACCCATGAGATGAATGTTGTCAACACCAATCAATGCCAAAATAGTGGTACCCCTACATGAAAATAAGAATTTGATTAAACTAGTGCTAAAGTTGTAGACAATGCGTGACACAAAGATAACCAACCCGAGCATGCTAGACAAGGTAATTAGACACTTTACCTACGTTCATCAAAGTCCTCATGTGTGAGGTTTCCAGCATCTGACAAGGAGTACAACCAAACAAAAGATTTATTAATAGGAACTTTAAGTACCCAAAACAAGTACAATCACACAGATTGTATTGGGAAACTGATAAAAGAAAATAAAGCTTATGAAATGAAGGAAATAAAAACAACACATATATGGTAGCAGCGGATCTTGTAAAAACAACAAATCAAGGACTAAAAAATTGAAATTTTCGCCGAAATTTCGGCGATAATTTCGTTTTTTTGGGGTGCCGAAATTTCCTCAACATTCCAAGCGAGTTTCGACTGATATTTTCGAAATTTCCCGAAATTTCTGAAAATATCGAGAAATATCCCTACACAAATTAGTGTATCAATTTAAAACCCTATCAATGTAGTAAGAATAAGTATGGATCATTCTCAACCGGGGATTAGAGCCTAATTAATTTCTGAAAAATAAAACGTTATCACAACAAATTAAAGAATATATATACATATTATTTACGAAAAATACAAGAAGGGGATTTAGGATTTATTCAATTTAACAACTAAGTAATTATATACATATGTGACACATCAAAACACAGAATCATGTAGAATTATATGAATGGAACGAATTTAGAAGTAATTAACTGCTATTAACACGTTGGCAAGGTTTCAAACATCAAATCACGAATCAACATATGTTTAAGCATAGAATCAATCAAGAACAAAGATGAACGCATACTAAGTTCTTTTTACTTTCCTTAATTAAATTAACTAGATGAACGCACCATAGTTAACCCTATTGATCATGCAATCACTAGTGGTAGCTAATCACTAACAAAAACACTTTCAACGCATTAAGAATCTTGGAAGTTTGATCAATTCAAGTCAAGAACACAAGTTAGAACGCTAATCAAGCATGCAAGACTCATTGTTAATTTACCTAAGTAATTTTAGGTTTTCCACCGAATTTATTAAAGCCTAGAACGCTAGCACCTTAATATGGATTCAATTATGTGTTCATCAACCTAAGTATGCATCCAAATATCAATTAACACATAAAAGATGGGATTGAAGCTCGAAATTAACAATCATGCAAGAACATATAAAAATCGCAATTTATCAAATTGAAAATCTAAAACCTAAAACATGCTTCATAGTATTCGAAAATCACATATCTAAAATCAATCTTTCATCCACCATAGAAATCGCAAATCATCAATCCAAGAAAGAAAACCAAAATCGAAATTTATAAAAACCCGAAATAGTTTTACATAGTTCAAAACATAAAACAGGGTTCCATATTCTTGAATGGATGAATGGATGCTTCACAGCCTTGAACTTTGGATTTCTTGAAGTTGTCGAAACTTGGAAGAGAAAGGGGAGTGTTTGTGGCTTTTGATTCTGAATTTTGTGGTGTTGACCCGCCACGTCACACACATGATTGACTTTTAACTGGACTATAATTCCATTTAAAAAGTCAAATTGTAGTCATCAGAGTTTGAACCTTGGTGGGCTCAATACACTTGAGTGACTCAACCAACTCTGCTGTGATTGCATTTGATGCATGTTTGCAACTTTGTGATATATATTTGTTATCTACAAACCTAACAAACTAACTTACAACTATTATTTTTCATCCACATTTTTATTTACCAACGATTCAAAATTTTTATAACAACCTTTCAAAAATTACTCTTATAAGTTGAGCCAAATTTACTCATTTGTTGGCTTGTTGCAACTTTCATGTTTCACCACTTCCAGTAAAAAAAAAAAGACATGTTTAAAGTAAATTTTAAAGAATTATCAGTAATTTAGCATTTACTATTTCACTTTAAATTATTATAACTCACTATATAATACTGTTTTTTTTTTTTTTTTTGACAGAGTAATAGAGATTTCATTTAATCCCAAAGCCAGAACGGCACATACAAATAAACCCTATATGCTTGACTATATAATACTGTTTATTCAAGGTTTTCTTGTGAAATATAGTAGATAATTAATAAAACAAACATCTCCAAAAGTTTCATTTAAAATTTCCATGTTTTTCTTCAAATTTCCGTCGTTTTTTTCAATTATTTACCGATATCGATATATCCTTGATATTTCTGTCGAAATTTCCATTTTCCGAACCATCGATATTCGATATTTTAGTCATTGCAACAAATAGTCACGCATGACAAAACACCTCACATCTGCAATTTTTCTCAAAAACCCTTGGTAGTTTGTGAAGTTATCCAATTAATAACACACGCCCAAGCATATTCCAAGAAACAGAAAATAAAAATCAGATAAACAAACCAGCATCATAGTATAGTTAAATACCATAACCTAAGAAGTTCCCCTCATCAAGACACAAATCCCAAGGAAATTGACACATAACAACATTAAAACAAAACTCCAATCTTACCATGTGAAGGTCCAGCATGTGAATCCTTTGACTTGCTCACCTTGCTACCTGTTTGTGTTAATATTGTCAGATAATCACTAAAAAGCAAAAGAAAACGAATGCCTGACAATATATAACCCAAAAATCAGTACTATGACCACATAACATTAAAGAGAAACCATAAGAAGAGCCGAAAAATAAAATAAAAAATCAATGTTTGATGAAACATAAAGAGCATGATTTCTATGTATGGCTATATCAAAATGATTTTGATAGAGGAGAATTATCATATAACCCAAATGAATCCAAAATGTTAGCTATCCACCTACAATTACAAATATAAACGACACTAGTTTTTCTATTCAAAACAAACCAAGGGAAACTAGGTGATGATGTTCCTCATAGAAAGTAAGATTGCTATTCTCAAATCGAATGAAACTAAGACGAAGTTGAACTACCTAAACCAAAGGTAGATATTTTCAATGAAAAGGAAAGCATACCCCGATGCTTGTCTCTTTTTTGGACGAACAGAGGGTTTTCCGCGTGCAGCAATTTGAGTTCAAGGAAACGTGAACCCTTAGTTCTGGAAGACATGCCTGCGAAAATGGGGTCTCAAGCCCAACAGCGAAGGCCAAGCGGCCAAATCGGCGTGTTTTTTCTGTAGCCCTAGTGATTTCACACTTTTGTCTATCTATTTATACTAGAGATTTGATACTTTGGCCACTCCAATTTTAAATATATCATTTTGGTTATTTAACTTTAACTCTTGTATTCACTTTAGTCACTTTGTTATTTTTTCGTTATAAAAAAAAAAATTTGCAGCGAGGTTTTGATGAAATTACCCTATAAAAAATGTTGTGAGCAACTCCAACAGCTTCCCTATAATTTCTGTATTATAAGGAAGCAAAAGTCAAAGCTTTAGCCTCTTTTTCTTCTCCAACTCCAACAGATTCCCTATTTTACCACAATCTTTAAAATCTCTATATTTTTCCTTAAAATTTTAGAGTTTGCTGTAAATATAGGGAATTTGGTTTTCTCTTTCCTCACTTTCCCTAAAATAGGGATAGTTATAGGGAATCTGTTGGAGCAAAAGAGGCTTATTTTTCCCTAAAGTAGAGAAAAATCAAAATATAGGGAATCTGTTGGAGTTGCTCTTATTTACAAAAAAAAAAAAAAAAATTGTTTATTTAACTAAGATATTGACGGAGTATTTAACAAAGTGACTACTGAGACTGACAGAGTAATAGTTGGGTAACCAAAGTGTCGAATGAGTCATAATTGAGTATGTATTTGTGATATTCCCCCATTAGCTGATAAAATGGGTGTAAAATAACATAAAATGTCCTTTGACTATAGTTTAATTGTAAATTAAGAATATTATGGCTAATAAAAAATAATAAATAGAGATAAAAAAAAATCAAAGAAAAGAAGAAAATTGTTGAGAATAACTCCCCATAACTTCATGAAATAACTTATTGGTTAAGAATGCCCTGACCAAAATTTTTGATGATGAGGACCTTTTCTCATAATCTCATCACAAAAAGTCAGAAGAAATTGCTTAGTTTGAGAAAGAAAATTAAATAAGTGACCCTAAAATAGATAGGTTTGCTGACTGGGCCCTTCACCTGTGCAATCTCTAGGAGGGTCAGGGACGGAGCGGATAACTGCTAAAAGCATCTGAGTAGTAACCCCACCCCAAGATGAGTGCTATCCTATTCCAACTTCCCCTCGGACTAAAATTTTACATATCTTTCATTATTTTAGACGGGACCCTATTCACCTCACCTCTTTTAACGCTCCTCCCACTACTTGCGAGCTTACAGTTTCATGTTCTATTTCACTTCCCGATGGGGGTTCTTTTCATCCTTGATAATCTCATTTTCCTTGAAACAAATGCTCAAATTTGTAACAAACTGAAGGAGGTATTGGAAGTCTATGAAAGGACTTCGGGGTAGATGGTAAACCTTAACAACTCGGCTGTGGCCTTAATTTATAGGTAGAAGCAACTGATCAAACATTATTTAGTGGATTGTTACATATGCCAGCGGTGCCTTTTCATGACAACTATTTGGGTCTAACTATAATAATTGGGAGGAAACAAGAAGGTAGCATTCAAGAATGTCAAAGACAGGCTACAGAAGCGAGTAACGGGCAGGAGGGATAATTTATTATCAATAGCGAGTAAGTTGGTCCTTCTCTTATTAGTTGCACATGACATATCGTGTTCGAGGTACCTGTAACTCTTTCTCAAGAAATGGACATTCTAGCAAGCAACTTTTGGTGGAGTGGGTCAAAGAATTATTGAGAAATACACTGGTTGAAATGGAGAGAGGTTTGCAAACCCAAGATGCAAGGTGGTCTTAGGGTGATGTTTCTCAATCAGGCTATGCTAACCAAGTAGGTCTGGAGGCAAATATATAATGAAAGAAGCTCGGTGCACAAAGTACTTAGGCCTCGTTTGGTTCGTTAAAAACGAAATAATTCCTTTGTCTTTTCCAACTGCTGAAAGCATATGAGTAGTAACCCCACCCTAAGATGAGTGCTATCATATTCCAACTTCCCCTCGGACTTGTGTTTTACATATCTTTTGTTATTTTGGATGGGACCATATTCACCTCACCTCTTTTAACGCTCCTCCCACTACTTGCGAGGTTTCATGTTCTATTTCACTCCCCGATGGGGGTTTTTTCACCCTTGATAGTCTCATATTTCTTAAAACAAATGCTCAAACTTGTAACAAATTGAAGGAGGTATTGGAAGTCTATGAAAAGGCTTCGGGGTAGATGGTGAACCTTAACAACTCGGCTGTGGTCTTAATTTATAGGTGGAAGCAACTGATCAAGCATTATTTAGTGGGTTGTTACATATACCGGTGGAGCCTTTTCATAACAGCTATTTGGGTCTAACTATAATAATTGGGAGGAAACAAGAAGGTAGCATTCAAGAACGTCAAAGACAGGCTACAGAAGTGAGTAACGAGCAGGAGGGATAATTTATTATCAATAGCGAGTAAGTTGGTCCTTCTCTTGTCAGCTGCACATGACATATCGTCCTAAACAATGAGTGTGTTCTAGGTACCTTTAACTCTTTCTCAAGAAATGGACTATCTAGCAAGTAACTTTTGGTAGAGTGGGTCAAAGAATTCTTGAGAAATACACTGGTTGAAATGGAGAGAGGTTTGCAAGCCCAAGATGCAAGGTGGTCTCAGGGTGATGTTTCTCAATCAGGCTATGCTAACATAGTAGGTCTGGAGGCTAATATATAATGAAAGAAGCTCAGTGCACAAAGTACTTAGGCCTCATTTGGTTCGCAAAAAAGGAAGTAATTCCTTTGTCTTTTCCAATTGCTGAAAGCATATGAGTAGTAACCCCACCCCAAGATGAGTGCTATCATATTCCAACTTCCCCTCGGACTTGTGTTTTACATATCTTTCGTTATTTTGGATGGGACCCTATTCACCTCGCCTCTTTTAACGCTCCTCCCACTACTTGCGAGCTTACGGTTTCATGTTCTATTTCACTCCCTGATGGGGGTTCTTTTCACCCTTCATAGTCTCATATTCCTTAAAACAAATGCTCAAACTTGAACAAACTGAAGGAGGTATTGGAAGTCTACGAAAAGGCTTCGGGGTAGATGGTGAACCTTAACAACTCGGCTGTGGCCTTAATTTATAGGTAAAAGCAACTGATCAAGCATTATTTAGTGGATTGTTACATATACCAGCGGTGCCTTTTCATGACAACTATTTGGGTCTAACTATAATAATTGGGAGGACACAAGAAGGTAGCATTCAAGAAGGTCAAAGGTAGGCTACAGAAGCGAGTAACGGGCAGAAAGGATAATTTATTATCAATAGCGAGTAAGTTGGTCCTTCTCTTGTCAGTTGCACACGACATACCATCCTAAACAATGAGTGTGTTCTAGGTACCTTTAACTGTTTGTCAAGAAATGGACTATCTAGCAAGCAACTTTTGGTGGAGTGGGTCAAAGAATTCTTGAGAAATACACTGGTTGAAATGGAGAGAGGTTTGGAAACCGAAGATGCAAGGTGGTCTCAGGTTAAGAAACATCAATTTATTCAATCAGGCTATGCTAAACAAGTAGGTCTAGAGGCTAATATATAATGAAAAAAGCTCGGTGCACAAAGTACTTAGGCTTCGTTTGGTTCGCAAAAAATGAAGTAATTCCTTTGTCTTTTCCATGGGAAGAGAAATGAAATTTCCAAATAACTTTTAATTCCTATGTTTGTTAACATAAGGAAAGTGGTTAAAAAGTTTGTTATTAATGCAATAAAATAATGTGTTGTGAGTAATAAATGTAATGAAATAAGGGGGGGGGGGGGGGGTTAGTGATTTCTTTAGGCCTCGTTTGGTTCACGGAAGGGAAATCAATTCCCTTGTCTTTCCCGTTGGGAAAGGAAACTAAAGTTCCTGTCAGATTTCCTTTCCTGTGTTTGGTAAAGCAGGGAAAACATCCTGGAAAGACCATTTGATTTCCCTTCCGATGTTTGGTTGGTGCAGGAAAGGAAAGTAAAAACATATCAATGTTTCAATAATACCCTTATATTTTAAAATAAAAACAACCTAGAATGAATTTTCAAAACTACCAAGGGTACTCAAGCAATTAATGCTGGGGTATTATTGTCCAAAATTATTGCAATTAATGCTGGGAAATGGGATGGGAAACTCAATCCCATGAAGTTTGAGTGGAATGAGTTTACCCCCAACTTTCCCCTATGTCAGGAAAGCATTTCCGGACTTTGTGGTTACCAAACAAAGGAAAGGAATAACTTTCCTTTCCCAAGTCCTCAAATCCGCGAAACAAACGAGGCCTTAGAGTATGGAATGAACCATTTTTTCCCTATTTTCCTTTGCTAAGGAAAGGGATTCCCTTTCCTTTTGCATCCCAAACGTATGAAATGAACAACTTTTCTTTCCCGATACTTACTTTTCGTGAATTAAACAAGGCCTTAAAGCAAGGGATTTCCCAAATTCATATATTCTTATTGCAAATAGGGCACGAGACACATCATACACTTGGAGATCATTGGTTTGGGGCCGAGAATTGCTATATAAGAGATGTGGAGAAGAATTGGAAATGGGGAAAACACCATAATTTATTATGATCCATGGATTTAGAGACTGAGAAGCTTCAAGCCTTTTCACTACACCAATTTTGTTATTAGACAACGGCAAAAAACCGTTGTGTGATTTGATGTATAACCGTTGTAGAGTGAGCCGTTGTCTGATGAAAAATCAGACAACGGTGGAACACAGTTGTGTGATAAACACACAGACAACAGGTATGTGTTATAACTGTTGTTTGATAGCTCGGCAGATGGCTCGGCAGATGCCAAGCGCGCAGCTGCGCAGCAGTTTAGGGGCGTCTTCAGACAACAGTGCCAGTTTGCAACCGTTGTATGTTAATCATGTCAGACAACATTTTTTTATTTTGTCTGTTGTCTGATTGCTCTTCAAACTTCAGTTCTTAGACTATATCTGTTGTGTGATTAAATTTAGGACAACAGAGTTCAATTGCTTCTGTTGTGTGATTAAATTGTAGGACAACAGAGTTCAATTAATTCTGTTGTGTGATTAGCTATTAAGACAACAGAGTTCAATTGCTTCTGTTGTCTGAGTATAAATTAGAAGACACTGATTTGTTAAAAACCGATGTGTGATATGAATGATTGCAATGTGTTTCTATCCCATTTTTGGCCATTCAGACAACGGGCAGTCATCTATATCTAATCTGTTGTGCGATCATTTGAACATCTCATTCCTGAATTAGAGAGTACGCCATCAAATACAAACATTGCAAACCATCAAATGAGAAATCTAACCAATACTCCCCGCGTGATGCTGCGGATTTACATTGAAATTTTGTACGTAAAACAGTCATAATAATAAGCTAAGAAATATTAATTGAAAATGTTATAACTTTACATATTACAGAAGTGGTGTTTAAACCAGACTCATATTTTTACATAAGAAGTTAAGCTCTCGGAGGAGGAGAATTATGACCATGACCATCACTTAGTGCGTCTTTAACAGGGATTTTAAGATTCCAAGTTCCTGTTGAAGCTCCAACAAACTGTGAAATCCCTTTTAATGGTTCATCAGTTGGAGTCATCTTTGTGGCTGTTTGAATGATCAGTATAGAGTCAGGAACCGGAACAAATTCAGCTCCATAGCTCACATCCCACCCAACTACAGAGTTCCCATATGATGGTGCACTTCTGCAATTTATTGACATCCAATTCAATAATGTAAGCTTTGATTCATCATCAGACATGCATGAGTGGGATTGTTTGGCAGTGCTTTTATAAAAGAGCCTTCTCTCACTGACATAATTTTTTTTATAAAGTGCAGGCGCTTCTTGTAAATGCACCGTGAACATTTCTTAATGAAACAATCAATCATTTTATATATGAAAGCACTATAAGCTATTTCTTCCAACTTTCAAACCACTCCAAAAAGCTCTGAAGAGTATTTGAAAGCTTTTTTTACCATCACTAAAAGCCTGAAAGTATTGCCAAACAGGCCCCAAGTCGTGGACTATAAATTTTGTGCTCAGAATGCAAATAGATAGTATATATCAAATAATAATATAACAACAAAGAAGAAGCAATCTAACCTCATAAATTATAATTTCCAGAGTCTTCTTTGTCCCAAGTTTGATGGTTACTTCAGCGACCGGATCAGCAATGGTGAATTCTGGGTTGCACTCACAGTAATCCACACTCAAACCTCCATATTGTATAGGAACATGCTCAGCAGAAATGTACCTACAGCATCATGTGAAATTTTAACTTCAAATCAACCAACTCTATAAAAGGGGATATACTCTACAGAAACCCCTATTGATCAAATCATGCAATGTCAGATAGACAGAAACTATACTAACTTGAAAAGGATCTCTGCAGATTTGGCTGGGCTTGCAAAGACAAACTTGGTTTTGGTCCCCTGTGTCAAGAAGGGGCTTATCAATATGTAGAATGCAAAATACCAACCATGCATGGAGCAGTCTTCTCACCACATACACAACAGATCATGCAAAAGCAGTTATATTTCACAAAAGCAAGACTGAAACTAATCAAGACTGGAACTATTTCCTACTCCTTACAGATGAACAAGTACACAAAAGCATCGCATTTCAGAGATCTGATTTCACTACTAACCACCGAAAGCCATAAGCCGCGACCCTTAAGACCCAACAACAAAATCAGGAAGAAAAGAACGAATCCGATGTAAGTGACATTAACGAACTGAAGCTTCTAATAAGACTAACACAGTTCACAAATATAACAGGAATGTATATTCTCAAAAAGCTCTCAACATAGATAATTGCAAGACCACAAGCAGAACATAAAGATCAAATAAAGGGAAAGAAATAACAGGTTCTCTACTTCTCTTTTGTCTAAGTCAGAATGGTAAATTAAACTACTTTTCAAAGTATAATCAACAACCTGTCCCAAAATAGCTTTACAAGATGGTGCGTGCTAAACAATCAAAAATACTACAGCTAATCACTATTAATTCTAACTAGAACAAATAAACAACTTTATACCCAACTTTTCCTCAAACGTCAATTTAGAACAAGGACATCAAAGAAAAGAAAACAAACAACAATTGCATATATAACCAACCAAGAAGCAAACAAATTCTAAGAACTAAATTAATTAAAACAAAAGCTTAGATTTCATCACACTAAAGGAAATACAATTTGCCAAAACTTGTTCTTTGACGGAGTAAAGAAAATCAACTCAAAAAAATAAGCAAATGGTTTGCTGAAATCAAATAAAAACTACTCCTCATCACCCAAATCGATAAACAGCTAATAACGTAATACCCAGACCAATTAACAAAACAATCAAATCAGTGAAGTACGACCAACATAGTAGACATAATGATCTTGCACAAAACAGCACCCACATTTGGACAACTTTCTCAGCAAAACAAACTGAATTAGACCTTGTTCTTAACATCGAGACATTTGTACATAAAAAAGGATCATAAGATACAACTCACCCTCTAATTTCTGCGAGATCACCAGTATATTCATAGCTAAGAGAGTAATAGAAGTAAAGCCTTGATGCCAGGACATCAATAGTTCTGAAGTACATGTTCTTTAGTCATGAAGCCATGAAGAACAATCAGAAACATGATACCTGATAAACAGGTGAAAGAAGAGAAAGGAAGAAATTGTTGTAAAGAAATGGATAGATTGCTGTCTTTCTACCTTATGTACTGCGAGTAGAAATACCTGCGGATGTTGTTGAGAGAGTCCTGGAGAAGATTGACCTCCAGATCAGTTTGCTCTTTCACTGCCTTCAACTGCTCCACGCTCAGCTTCTCCATCTCTCCTCTCACGCTCATCACCATCTTCAGTCGATCTTCAACATGCACATAAGATACTAGCACAAACACGAATAGATTTTAATAAAAGCCCAAATGAAAAGGTAGATGAATGCAGATGGCTGGAATATCATGTATGAATGTAAAAGAAATCAACAAATGTAAATCTCCAGGAAAGTTATGTTAAATTCAAAACCATATTAATATTTCTGGAACACATATTATAAATTAAAAGCGTCTTACTTGGTTACAATTTTATCAAACTTGTACATTTTACCAAACTTATTTTTCGGATTCAATTTTAGTTATATTCCGATCCAGATGGCCAGTGACAAAATTACTAGTGCAGTCTAGTAAATCTACTGAAAATTGAATCAGGCTTATATTAAAGTTCAAACAAATAAGCTCACCAACATCAGGTTCCAATTTTGCACTGTTTAAGTCTGACACTAGCTTGCTGATTGAGTCTTTTGTGCCATTCTAGATGAATCAGCAGGGACAAAAGGATCAGAACAAATGAAACCATATTAAAAGGGTTGAATACAAGTTACAAATTCTGCAAAATGAATAAGAAAAATGCACATAAAAAATGCATGATAACTTGAAACAAAATCAGGAGAGCACCATGGTAAAGGTGTGTCACAAGGTGGGAATACGTCCTAAATATAAACATATACATAATAATTTTTTCTGTAAATGCAACAAATTGACTATTACTGACTCTCTCAGCAATTAGGAAACAAATAACTACCTACACTAGGCATGGAAATCATTTCATTTCATAAGGTCAGGTTCTCACAGTGTGTTTGTTTAAACGAGACTGTTATCGACTATGTTTTGAAATATCTACTTGTTCAGTACGTACCATTAAAATTCCACTAAATTAATTACCAAGGCAAAAATCACAGAACGTAAACTTGCTTTTGTGAAACTAAATCAGGCAGCTTTTATACTAAACAAAAAAATTAATCGAAAAATGGAATATTTTTGAAAGATACTATTTTGAGTATCTAAAACAGAGAATGTAAAGCCAATCACATATATCATAATCAAATAATAAACCCAATCAAACCCTAAAGCATAAAAATTCTGAGCAGATAAAACAACTATATACTATAGGTAATGCAGAAAGAGAGACATTGTTGCATAAAAAAAAAAAAAATACTTACACACTTCCAGTTTCCACCAACAAAAAACTGCAAAACAAACACAAGATTTCAATCAGATTAGAAAAATCCAACATTGAAGAATCCGCAACTTCATTGACTGAGAGACTAAAGATCTCTCATAGTAGTTTAAAAAGGATAAAAAGGATAGCCTATGCTGTTCTCTAAAACTTTACCATAGTAGTTTAAAAAGGATAACAATATCTGTTGATAAGGTGAGATGCATTTGTCACCACAGAAGCTGAAAACTCCTCAAAAATGCACCCTTTACACAACTAATGTTAGAGAATCACTCATCTATTGACGACAATCTATTGAATGCGATAACTTAACTCAACCTAGGTGCAATCAATCGTCTTTGATCCTCTTGAGAAGCTTGTTAGCCCAGCGTTTAACGCGTCGCTTCAGGGTATAGCCAACAATGATCCCAGCAACAAAGGCAATTGCACAGAACTTTGAGCATGTCCACAGGGACACCACTCCTCTGCAAGCAAACATAAAAAATTTACCAATTCAGTCCAATTGCAGAAATTCAATCCAACTATTGAAGTTCACTTAACCATAACACAAGTTCATATACTAATTCAAGCCTCACCAATACGTGAACAACTCTACTTAAACACAAGCCAAAACAAGTTTGGGAAGCTCAATAGCAAAACCCAGAATCAATTTGCGAAAAAGCGATTAAAGAACCAAACTTTGGTAGCATAATTGTTAGTTAAAGACAAGGCATTATGGACCTACTGCATAAATTGATCAAATATTTCACGAGTTTCACACCAAAGTAACCCAATTCACACATATATACAATCAGAAATTTATAAACTTTAAAAGGGTAGAGCTAGATGGGTCTGTACCTAACAGGTCTGGCGACTATAATACGAGACTGATCGGACAAAGCGGCAGAGAGGCCCTCAGTAGAACGAGGACCTTCAAAGGAAGAAGAAGAAGATGATGATGAAGCTTTTTCGGATTGGTGTGGGAGGAGCCGGTACATCATCCCCAGAAAAGTCACGTTCTTTTCTCTCTCGAAAGGCTCGGAATCCATGGTCGGAGATGGAGATCCGAGTCTCTGTTAAACTTCGGTGACTAGAGTGCACAATTTTAAGATCTGCTTATGAATATCAGAACCCTAAATTTTGCATCTCAGTGAATTGAAACAGTAACGAAGAGCGAAAGCTGACAAATTCAAATCAAAATTGAATCAAAACAGTAAAGGAGACGACGAGAACTTACCAAGTTCGAGACAAATCGAATCAAAGGCGTGAATCGAAGTTCGAGATGACGAAATTTTTTAGGGCTCCTGTGTGAATCCAAGTCTAAGGCTGCTCCGATGTGAATCCACGGATTCACAGAGAAATCTCCTTTAGGGCTTCGAAGGGAAATCTCCCATTTAGGGCTTCGAAGGCTTCGCTTTGGAGGTGGTGGATTTAGGGTTTAGGATTGTGGAGTGAGTCGGGGCAGCTGTGGAGTGAGTCAGAGTGAGAGTCGCACAGCGAGGGAGTCAGAGAGAGAGTCGGGGTGAGTTGGGGTCAGCTGTGGGGTTTTGTGGAGTGAATGTCGTGTCGGGTTTAGCTGTGGGCATTAGTTTGGTCTGAATGGATTTTTTCTGAAGTGTTCTAATAGTTTGGTCTGAATAGATCGATGCTATTGTGTAGTTGTCTAGCGCTAGGACACATGGCCACATTAATTTCATCATGCAGGCATCAGACCATGGTTTTCCACATATCTGTTGTCTGAATGCCAGTTAAAAATTTTCAGTTTTGCCGCCTCTTGTTGCCTGCTGAGAGGGAATCGAATTTTGGGGGAGAGAATGCAGGGAAATGTTGGAGGGAATAGTGCCATTTTGAGGCAAATCTACACACATCCAAACTTTCCCAATATATCTCCCTTTATCAGACAACAGAAAGTAAAAAAACAGTTGTATGATATTTTGCAAGCTACACTCATACAACAGATATAACTATTCTGTTGTGCTTTAGAGTATCAATTTGGAGCCAAATTTGAGTCGATCTAGGAGGGAAATCTGCCGCTATTTTTTTTATGATTCACACAACGGATTATTCTTGTAACCGTTGTGCAATGACCTTCTAAAAAAAAATTCAGAATTTTAACCCCCTTATACAACGTTAGTTTAGTAAACATGTTGTGTGATTAACTTTTCTTCATCACACAACGCATTTTTTTTTTTTTTTGTGCAAAAAGTGTTGTGTGTTAACATTTTTGGTGTAGTGTTTTCATCGCCTTGCATAAACGCTGATTACCCAATTAGCTTGCTAATGAAGGCATCCGGTGGGTGAAACGAAGTGTTCATAAGGTTCAATTTCTTAGTAGGGGATCTAGAGGCCATTTTATCAATTCCCCTACCCCATGAGGCAAAACTGAGACAAGTGGATTTGGTACTGTACTGCAAAAGGTGAGTATATGGTGGCTAGTGGATACAATTTACGTGTAGAGTTAAAACAACAAGAGAGAGCAAACGGGGAAGTTGTAGACAGAATATCGTCCAAAATGCTATTAGTAGCGGCTATGGAGGCTTCAGGTACCTGAACAGATTAAACTCTTTCTAATGAGGGCAATGAAGAATATACTACCATGTTGTGCAAATCTAGCGAGAAGGTATGTTCAAGGTGATGTTAGTTTGCCCAAGATGTGGAGTGCAGGAAGAAACTGGAATCCACATACTTTTTCATTGGAAGTTTGATGTCGTCCATGTGGACGTGTTTCTAATAATTGGAAAGAAAAGTCTGTCATGGAACTATTGGAACATGCAATTTGGGTGCTAAGTTAGAGTTGTTTGCATTCACGGTATCGAGAATTTGGATTTATGAAAATAAGAAGACACAGGCCCTGCAGTCCTTCTCCACAATAGAACGACAGTTCAATGAATTTAAAGCAGCGCTAATGTCCAATGGAGTTAAGCTTGATCAATCACACTATCATAGCTTTAATTAATACCTAAAGTTGAAAATCCTAAGGCAGTCTCTAACTTTAGGCCCATTAGTCTTTGTAATGTAAGTTTTAAAGTTATTATAAAACTTATAGCTAACAGGTTAAAACCTCTTCTAAAAAAAATGCATCTCTAAAAACCAAGGAGCCTTTGCAATTGGAAGATCATCCATGACAACATTTTAATAGCCCAGAAGTCATTTTTGACAACCTTCAAAAACACCTTGACCGTTAGCTTGATTGACTTCTGATATGTGAGTCTACTTTTTTAGGCTTACAAGAATTTCCAAATGTGCACCATGTAAATTTAGTTAGGGGAGTGAAATTCCATTTTACAATCCACACATTGTTTCATTTTTTTGGCTTTCCAAATGACCATGTAAATTTAGTTGGGGAAGTGAAATACACATTCCACACTCTATGTTTCCTTTTTAGTACTTAAATTTTGTCCTTTTGTAAGAATTAACCAAAAAAAGGAAACAGTGGATTACAAATTAGAGTGAATTTATTCTCCTTTAAATGAAGTAATTTTTATAGGGCGAATTGCAGTTTATTCCTTGACCGTCTTACACTTGACCGTCTTACAGGAATCGAAGATTTCGGTCCTCCTTCGCCGGATGTAATCTATGATCCTTGGTGAGCCGTGATGGTAACCTGGAGTTTGCTACGGCCGTATTTTATTCAAGTTATCTGTGAGACTAATTTAATACTGCAAGATTATTTTAGTAACTAAAATGTTTGTGAGAAAATTCTCCTAATGGACATATGTAAATGTAGATATGTAATGGAACATGTCATCTGGAACATCAGTATCCTTGTTTTGGAATTCGTGATGATTGAGTTGCTATTATTTTTATAAATTAATGAGTTTAATTATCTGTTAGTCCGTAATTGAGAGTCTATATGTCTCATATTATTTCATATTATTTTACCAACTTGGGGTGGCTTTACATGTTTCAAATACATGATCTAACATTCCATTTTCCATTATTTCGTAGTGCTGATGACAGTGAGGATCTAATTAGGAGATAATATGCTTTAACGGCTTGTACAGCCAAATTCAAAATTGCAAGTTGTTTCTCTTGTATTTGAATTATGATTTACAAAATATGGCGAAGCTTCTTGTATAGAGAATTTTTCCATAATCTGCCAAAAAAGAAAAGCACTATCGCGTTGTCTAAAAGAAAAAACAAGGATCCTAAAACATCTAAGAAAGAAGTTAAGGCAAAAATGGGAAAAGTATCAGAGTTGAATTAGCAGGAGGTATCGTCCTTGTCACAAATTGAACAAGGAATGCACGAAATGCAAATATTTTGCGATTTTTTTTCTGGGTAAGAGATAATACTCATCTAATAGTTTTCCTAGAAAAATCAACCTTGACTTTTTAGAATTATTTTTCTCTTAAAGCCGGAAATTACAATTTGAGTAGAATGAATTTGTTAAACGCTATTAAAAAGAATTTAGTCTAAATGTTGATAGAGATCTCGAATTTGAGAGAGAGTCAATCAGAGCAATAAAATTAAAAAAAGAGTTTAACACTATAGTGAAATCGTGAAAAGGACATGAGAATGAAACTTGGCTTTTTTATTGTAAAAGAAATGTGTGGCAAATGTTGCTTCATTGAATGCAAGTTTACTAATACAATTAGCAAGAGTGTCGGGCATTAACCTAACCTACTCCCTCACTAGTCACTACCATAATACCCCGCCCAAAAGTGGGGGCGAGAGTTTAGCTTCCTTTATCTCCTTACTATTTCCTTGCTGGCGGCGCCTCTTTGCATTGTCGGAAGTGGCGTCGAACGGGCCGCCCTTCAAAGTTTTCATATCCTGTTTTTCATTCATTCTTTTATCTTTACAATTTTCTTTTTCAGGTTTTTGGTTTGTGAATGTGCTTTCTATCCTTGTATGGTACTTTCAGTTATCTTTAGCGGACTTGTTGGGAATGATACTGATTTAGCCTCCCCTTTTTTCTTATTCCCCTTGTATGGTACTCTCGGTGTCATCAAACAGGCTACCTTCAAAGTTTTCATTTGTTTTTTTTTTTCATTCATTCTTTTATCTTTGAAGTTTTCTTTGGTTCATGAAGGTGCTCTCCATTCTTATATAGTGCTCCCGATTATCTTTGATGGGTTCGCTAACAGGCTGGCATTGGATTTTTAGAGGTGGGATGCGGATCGTGGCGGTATAGCTACTTTATTTTCGAGAGATTTACCAAAAAGGTTAAATTAGTTGCCACTGTGAATGGTGATTGTAAATGCAAGAGGGGTGTTTTCGTCAATTCTTATCTGACAGAAAAATTAAAAATTAGAAAAAAATACCGCATGGACATAGAGAGTCCACTTTAAGCCTTTATGGCCGCTCCCGCAAAGGGAATTAAGATTTTAGACTTTGAGCGTGGTAAAAAATTAAATGAAAGTGTAGTTAATAGTAATTTGCAAAAGTTTTTGTGTTTTGTTAAGGGTCTGTGACCACTAGCACCAAAATGGGTTAATTTTAGCCCACTTACACCACCAACAGAATTCTATTCCCACTAACCCAACTACAGATTCAAAAGACGATTCTGCCCCTGAAAAATTAAAAAATTACAAGTGGCACACCAGCTCTATCTCGCTCTCTCTCTCTCTCTCTCTCTCTGCACATCAAAAACGTGAACCTAACTGCCGGTGCCTTCTTCTGCAGGCGGACGACGGGGAGCAACGGAGGACTGCCGGAGAAGACCAAAGATAGGCACGCGACGGTAGAGATCAAGACGTCGTCACCTGGATCTAAAGCGATCGTCGCGTATCACGGTCAAATCTTTTGCACCGGTTTGAATTGGTACCAGTCACCGGAGGCGTCGTCGCTGTCGAGGATGCGGAGCTTGCCGGCGAGTTTGGGGACGGTGTTGGTCGGTTCTGACGGAAATCCCGAACGGCAGACTCGATATGAGGCCACCGTCGCTGGAGTTTTCCACAGATGGACCAATTACGACATTCAATTTTGGTTTTCGATTCTGACGGTTTCAATTGGTTCATGATCTCCGTGTAAACAAAAAAGCACTTGTATAGCTTTGAAACATGCATGACCTCCATGTAAACTCCTTGTATAGCTAGCGATTTCATGATGGCAGTGTTTGTGTGAAAATGGGTAGCTTGGATCTCATCGCTGAAGGTGGGGTAGCTGGAGGAGGAGGAACCGGTCGAACTTTTTTTTTTTTTTTTTTGGTAAAATGGGGCAGAAGGCCCAGAAGGAAAGAAAAGAAAAAAAAAAGTTTTATCGGAGGCAATTAAGGGCTATTAGGGGGCAATAGACGTCTATTGGGGAGCAATAGACATTTTGAATTGATGTAATCTTTTTTTTTTTTTCTTTAATCAAAGTTATATTTGTGTAATTTTAGAAAAATTAGTTCTCATTTCGGTAATCGAAACGTCTATTTGGGGGCAATAGACGTCTATTGGGAGGCAATAGACGTCTATTGGGAGGCAATAGACGTTTTAAAATTCATATAATTTCTTCGTTTTTTTCTTTAATCAAAGTTTTATCTGTCTAATTTTAGGAAGATTAGTTCCTATTCCGGCTACCGAAAGTTCTATTGGGGGGCAATAGACGTCTATTGGGGGGCAATACATGGCTGATAGTCGTCTATTGGGGACAATACATGGCTGATAGTCGTCTATTGGGGGCAATAGACGTCTATTAGGGGGCAATAGACTATCGGGACAATAGACGTCTATTGGGGGGCAATAGGAGGCAATAGAGGTCTATTGGGGGGCAATAGATGTCTATTGGGGGCCAAAAAACCTTTCCGGTGAGATTTTCAACAAATTTCGGTGACCGGATTTCGGCCGCTGGTGATCGGAATCCGGCGGCCGGTGACCGGATTCCGGCAACCGGTGACCGGATTCCGGCGACCGGTGACGGGCTCCGGCGAAGTCTCCTATGGTTTCTCTCTCTTCTATTTTCTCTCTCTCTCTCTAAGTAAATAAGGGGTTAGGGGTAAAATGGTATTAAAAAAAATTAAAAACAAAAAAAAAAATCTTAATGGGGTATTAGGGAAGACTCCCTTAGAGTGTATTGGGTAAGAGAGAATTAAAAAAACTCAATGGGGTTAGTGGGGAAAAAATCCCTAGAAATGGGGTAAATGGACAAAAACCCTTTTGTTAATTGATTAGTCCAAATAAATCCCTACTATGTTGAGATAGGAGGGTTACTTTGGTAATAAATTTCTATATTGTTAATATTTCAGAGTTATTTTTTATACATTTCAGCTACGAGGAAAAAACTTGGATGGATGGATTTAGGACCCGTTTACTGAACGGTTCGGAACAAAACCCGACCCGATCCGACCGGTTACAACTTACAGTGTTAGTCCCCCGGAAGCTAATCTAGAAGCCCTCCTCGGAAACAGATGGCATTGCCTCGCTCATTTCTGTTGGGCGGCTCGTCTCCCTTTATATCATGTAGCAGACTCCATCATATAACAATCCTTCTCCCTTCTCTCACTACCAAACCCATTCCTTCACTCTCTTTCTCTCTCTCCTCCACCACCGCCATGGCTTCAGCTTCTCCCGCCAAGAAGGTAATAGCACTACTGATTCTCAGCTCTTGTGTGTGTGGTTTTGTGTGAGTGAGAGTGAGAGTGACTGTTGAATTTTGCAGGTTCTGGTTCCGATTGCGAATGGCTCGGAGCAGATGGAGGCGGTGATCGCCGTCGATGTTCTGCGCCGAGCCGGAGCTGATGTCACTTTGGCTTCTGTGGAGAAGCAGCTGAGGGTTGAGGCGTGTCATGGGGTTAAGATCATCGCTGATGCTTTGGTTTCGGACTGTGGCCAGACCTCCTTCGATCTCATTACTCTACCTGTGAGTATTCCATCCCTTGTGTTTGAATCGATGAGTTCTTAATTTTGTGTCACCACTTCAAATTTGGCAGCTTTTGTTTGATTGCTAAAGAAGTATGATTGCTAAAGGAGTTGATAATCAACTAATTGGAGAGCTGCGGGAATCAGTAGGATACCTTATATGGAACTGTTTGAGGAAATTGATTCATATCAGCCTTAAGCAACCATCTGTTTCCTTATCGTTATTTTCTTCAGACTTCAGATGAGCCCTTGTCTTTTGATAGAACTATGCATACAGCTTGATATAGTCCATAACATATAACAATGGAGGAAGCCTTTTATCTATCTGTACTTTCATCGTTCTATCTTCAGGAGTGTGCATTATTGGTAGCTTATTGTAATTGAATTTGACTTTTGGCTTTTCATGCTATAGGGAGGGATGCCAGGTGCTACCAATCTTAAAAACAGTGAGGTCCTGGAAAGTCTGGTGAAAAAGCAAGCTGCCGATGGGAAGCTCTATGCTGCAATCTGTGCTGCACCTGTAGTGGCACTTGAGTCTTGGGGTGTGCTGAAGGGATTGAAAGTAAGTTCTCTAAACCTCTGTTTAATATTTTTTTTTTTTCCAGTGTACCTTTGTTTCTCTTGAAGTAACTGAATTGAGCTTATGCCCTCAACTGATTTTTGACAGGCAACTTGCTATCCATCACTTATGGAGCAATTAGCAGCATCTAGTGCAACTGCTGTTGAATCAAGAGTGCAGCTAGATGGCAAAGCTGTGACAAGTCCTGGACCTGGTACTACCATAGAGTGTGCTGTTGCACTTGTTGAGCAATTGTATGGGAAAGAGAAAGCTGATGAAGTTTCTGGTCCCCTGGTAAATGCTTTCTCAGCATAGTTTCTTTTGGCTTGTCACATTCTTTCCCAAAAAAAAAAAAGCATAAAACTACCGAAATAGCATTTGAAGATAAAATCATTTGGGTAGTTTGATCTTCATAGAGTTGGTACAACGGATATTGATTGCGTATCTGATGTAGGAGAAGGAGTTCAGGAAAGAAAGAGGAATTCAGTAGAGCTTTCTATAGTAAAACAATGTGGTGGAATTTGGAAATGGAACTTTTAATGTCCTTCGACTAAATGGAAAAAATTGGTGAAAATTCTAGAGGAAAATTTTAGTGGTTAATTCAGAGAGACTGTAGAAGATGACCAAAACAAAACAAAACAAACAAACCTATTCACCTGAGGTTCATATGTATGAAGAAAGAAATAGATACATGAAATGGTAAGTATTTAGCTGAAAAGGAGGTTCATTATAATAGTTACACCTGGCAGGGTTTTAAGAGCCTACCAAATATGGACCATTTAGTTTCGCTTCTTAGTTGAGGAAGCCACAAGCCTTGGTGTTTGGCTTTGTGCCTTTGGCTTGGTTTACTTAAACTTAAAATAGGCTTCACCAGAGCACAGTTATGTCTCAGCTATCTGTGAATGCTCATATTTATTTCGAAGACCAACCCTCTGATTATTGGGTGGAGGTGGTGGTTGCTGCTTTCCAGTGGTGCTATTCTGGTAGTGGCTTTCTTATAGAGTGATTGGTTTAGTTAAACTTAAAATTGGCTTCACCAGAGCACAGTTATGTCTCAGCTATCTGTGAATGCTCATATTTATTTGGAAGACTTACCCTCTGATTATTGGGTGGAGGTGGTGGTTGCTGCTTTCCACTGGTGCTATTCTGTTAGTGGCTTTCTTATAGAGTGATTGGGAAGCTCTCATTGTCTGGAAAAATGGAAATAAAAAGGCTCTGTTATGATCTGACCTCTTCTGTTACCATTAGTTTTATTGCCAGATAGAGAAGTCAATGTATTTTTGAATACTCTTTTGTTTCTGTTTTTGCTGGGTGTGTGACTTCAAATTTGTACTCAGGTGATGCGTTCCAACCATGGGGATGAATATATCATAACTGAGCGAAACCCAATGAAGTGGACTTTCACTGATTCCCCAAAGGTGAACTTTTCATGTATTTTATATTTGTTTTGTCTTGGAACATTGTATGCAGAACTCATGTAGGCTTGTGTTGGTTCGCTATTTAGCAAAGAGTAGAATTTGAGAACAAGAAGTGAGCTTATTATTCGTCTTCTGTTGTAGTGTTAGATATCGTGTATATAGTCAAGTGCTTTACATTTGCAATTATGTTACCATTATGTAGGATTATTTCATGTTCTTACAAGTTAACTATGAACTGAGAGTTGTCTACAATTTTGTTACGAGAAACTATAAGTTTGATATGACAGGAAGAGTTGCTATTCTGTTTCAAGATGCTCCTTTATGACCTTTTGTCTTTTTCCCCTTCAGATTCTTGTACCAATAGCTAATGGTACAGAGGAAATGGAAGCTATAATGATCATTGATATTCTCCGACGAGCCAAAGCAACTGTTGTAGTGGCCTCTGTAGAAGATAAGCTAGACATTATTGCTTCTCGCAAAGTTAAGCTGGAAGCGGATGTGCTTCTGGATGAAGCGGCCAAACTTTCGTATGACCTAATAGTTTTGCCTGTAAGTTAGTTTTCTTGTTTGCTTTTGTTTAATGATTACTATTCACCAGTTGACTAGGTTTACTGTATTCTTTACTTTTCAGGGTGGACTTGGCGGTGCTCAAGCTTTTGCAAAATCAGAAACACTTGTGAATTTGTTGAAAAAGCAGAGGGAATCAAATAAGCCTTATGGAGCTATATGTGCTTCACCAGCTTTAGTCTTTGAACCCCATGGCTTACTCAAGGTATGCTTCATAGCATTTTCTGAAATCCTTTTCATTGAAGGACCACTCCACTGAAACTTGTATAACTCCATTAACATTGCCCAGAGCTGACTGCAGTTTATCTAATGTGGTAATCTACTAGCTAGTTCTAACTGCATAAGAGATTCACCTGACCACTGTGCTTGTTGGATTTCTCTTTCGCATCATTAAGATCCTTTCTCTCAGAATCTGTTATCCATTATAGTCATCCAATGTTGTTATTTGAAAACCACGATATCAGCACCATCATCTCAACATTTTGAAATGTGAATAGAACATGTTTTAATATCAACGTGTAAGATCCCCTTTATATGCCAGAGTGCTGCATCCAGTTGTAAACTATGTTTTTTCTTTCATGCAGGGAAAAAAGGCTACTGCTTTCCCAGCAATGTGCGACAAGCTGTCAGATAAGAGTGAAATTGAAAATAGGGTATTGGTTGATGGTAACCTCATCACCAGCAGGGGGCCAGGAACTTCCATGGAGTTTGCTCTAGGAATTGTTGAGAAGTTTTTTGGCCGCGAAAAAGCAATAGAGCTTGCAAAAGTTCTGGTCTTTGTTCGTCCATAAAACTATATTCACCTAGAGAAGTGAAGAGCAGGATTCATGTGCACATGAATCCTTTTATGAGGTTATGTATCATGGTTTTGTATGTAAATAAATGTGTAAGGGATGGAGCTCCACATGAATCCTTTTATGAGGTTATGTATCACGGTTTTGTATGTAAATAAATGTGCATGGGATGGAGCTTTGAATCTTGTGATAATTCTAGGTTTATATGTCTAATTTCACTGCCTACTTGAGAGTTTATCTCTTTGTAGTATCATCCTCCTCTGTTCAGAAGTTCTTGAACCTTTTGGACCTTGAATTTAGCACCTGGTTTTGTGAACTTTAGGCTCTCAGTATGTACCAGATATTGTATGAATTTGTTTATGGGTCGACTCTGGTTTGATGGCAACCATACTGCAAGTTACTAGCGTTTGGTGTTAATTTCGCCTTCAAAATTATAAAAAGTCAGAACAGTAACTAGTTTAGTAGTTTGAAAATTGATTACGAGGAAGTTGTCTCTGCTGAGTCTGCTCACTACCAATCTCACTATAGAACAATACTGAAAGATCTGTAAGAACTTTGACGTCTGAAAATTTGAGTTGAAATTATCAAAGAAAGTGGCTGCTTAGTGCTATTCTCTTCAAATACTGTTACTCAAACAATCTGGTTTTTGATTCGTATCCAAGGAAGAAAATCCTGTGTTAATGATGTAATCAAATCAAATCAATATATATTTTTTTAATGATGTAATAACTGATTGAAAACATAGGGAAAAAGTTAAGTATAGAATGATTACTTACGAATTATAAGTTAGTTTTTAAGTATTTAAAAATAAACTTTTTATAAAGTAAGTGTGTGTGTAACATTTTTTCAAAACCTAACCCAACTAGGCATCTTCTAGAGTTCTAGACTAATTGAGGCGGTTGATCATTGATTTTGGGTCCTTGATCTAAAGCACCAAAATAAACAAAAATTATCTCACTTACTTCAACAACAGATTGTTATAACCACATACACAATTTAACATCAAATGACCATTTTGCCCTTAACTTAATTAAGAAACTACAACATGCCACTGATGCAGATCGATCTCCTCTCTCTCTCTCTGATCTTCGATCTTCGATATCTGATCTCCACCTCCGGGCTCTTACGCAGCGATGGTTTCCACGCCTGAAGACAACGACGACGCCTGCTTCCCTCCGGCCACCTTCGAAGTCACCAACGCCGACAAAACGTAGGTCTCCGGCAGATTATCTCTCCTCTCTTTGGAATGCCCCCAGCCCCTTTCGTGGACGTCGACTGCACCTCCAATTCCGAGCACCACCGCTAGGTGAAGAAGACCTCTGAATCTCCATCGCCACTCTAGGGTCGTCATCAGACCTCTAAAGCTCCACACGCCTGGATGGGAGTTCGATCTGGGTCGAGCTTCAATGTTGTTGTTCAGTTTGTTTTTTTTTTTTTTTGGGTAAAATGATTTTTCTGGGTGCCTAAATCATTTTTTTTTTTGGATAAAATAAGGGCAGAAAGCTCAAAAGGAAAGAAAAAAGAAAAAAAAAATGTTCTATTGGAGGGCAATAGAAGTCTATTGGGGGGCAATACAGTTTTATTAAAGGTTTATTGGGGGCAATAGACGTCTGTTGGGGGCAATAGACGTTTTGAATTGATGTAATCTCCTTATTTTTTTTCTTTAATTAAAATTTTATTTTTCTAATTTTAGAAAGATTAGTTCCTATTTCGGCGACCTAAAGTTTTATTAGGGGGCAATAGAGGTCTATTGGGGAGCAATAAAGGTCTATTTGGGGGCAATAACCTTTTCGGCAACTTATGAGATCTCCGACGACCTCTTTGGGGACCTCCGGCGAGGTTTTCAGAGAAGTTCGGTGGGTGGCAGCTGGTGACGGGGCTCCGACGAAGTCTCCTATGGTTATTTTTTTTTTTTTCTCTCTCTCTCTAAGTAACAAAAGGGTGAGGGTAAAATAGTCTAAAAAAAAAACTTAATGGGGTAAGTGGGAAAAAATGGACAAAATTCCTTCTTCTTTTTTTTTCTTCAAAAACGATCATAACTCCTCTGTTATCTCTTGTCGGAAACAATAAAAAAATAAAACCTAACAACACGAAAAGCCGAGATTTCAAATCCAAGGGAGTTATCAACTAATATATGATATCTGAATGGATCAAGAGTTCAAGACTGACTGACTAAGGATCTCGTCAATTTATTGAGTGAGTGGGTGAAGCAAATGGTAATCCTACATGTCTATGACTAATATCAGCAAGAAATGAAATTGAAACAACGAGCAAAAGAATTGTGAAGATCCAAAAGAAGATGCGGCAAGACTTGAGTTTTGGTTCTTTTGAAAATCCCAATGTAATAATTGGATTGAGCAATAAGCTCAATAAAGCTGAAACCAATCACCAAAAGCAACTTAATCATGGGAAGGAGGAAATTTAAGAAAGACCTAACTGGTCAAATTATATCGCTTGCTATTCAAATCTTCCAACCGCCCAGGCCAAGTCGTACCTCATGGTACTGTATAAGTAATACGGGCAGTTTGCATCCCAAATTTCTAATTGGTTAGGGAGGATGAATTTTCATATCTAATTCGTAATTTCAATGTCGTGGAAAACTGTTCTTGGTTGACGACTTGACGGGGCTTAAGTATCAATTTGTAATAGAAAGCAAAAATACAAACGGCATTAATATGGTCCAATCACAAACGTGTCACATATGCCATGTGGATTGATGGATTCACTGAAAATTATTTCGATTTTTAAAACATTGAATCAAATAGATAATTAGATGATGAATGTATTTCTGTTTTGTATGAGTTATGTAATGGAACTCTTCTTTTTTGTTTTTTTTTGATGTTATAATGAAGCTCTTTCTTGTTGGGACCAAAATGAAAAGTCCCTTCCTTTTGCCCTTTCTATTCCGTACTTAATTAATGCTCATCAGTTGTCATAAGAAAGTCTTCATCTATATCTCATTGTCAAAAAGTCATTCCAATAAAAGTGCCATGTCCGCTTTGGGTGCCATCATCAAGGTTCAATTCAAATGTCATATCTATATATACGGTTCTAAAAATTCTTCTACGCGGTCGTTTAGACTCAGTCTAAGCTCTACAAAGTCACTAGCCACTTAGGTATGTCAGGCTGAAGATAAATATTCATAATATTTTTTATGACTAAATTTTAATTTGTAAGTATTCATTATATACTTCAATTTTTTCACGTGTTTTTCAATCAATTATTGCTAACTATAATTTTTTGTTATAATTAGACACTTGTATGTTACATAATAAAATAAAAATCCACCTAGACACCCACCTAAGAGCATCTCCAACAGAATACTTATTTCAAAAAAAAATTGAAATTTAACTAATTTTAGGCTAAGTTTGATCTCCAGCAGACTAGCTAAACAAAAGCTAAATTTAGCTTTAGCTAAAAGACCTAGCTATATTTAGCTAGAGAAAAGAGAAATTTAACTAAAAGTTAAATTTAACTTGAGATTTAGGTATTCTGCTGGAGCATAACTCAATATTCAACTAGCTATATTCTAATTTTAGCTATTTTTAGCTATGAAGATAGCTATCACTGTTGGAGATGCTCTAAGCAATATAGATACTAGGCTCTTCCCACCACCCGCCTACCGCTACTTTTAAAACATTGCTAATACATACACACTAAATGACTAAACTACAAAGCCAACCTTTTTTGTTTTTTCCTTTCATTGTCCATTTATTCTTTTTCAACCCAACTTACATAATCTAATGAATAAATCAAATTAACAACTGGTTTGTCAGTAGTTTTAATATATAGCTAATATGAAATTCCCATTGGTATCACTGTAAGCTAGGATTTCAAGTTGGGAGATTCAAGTAACAACATATAATAAGAAGAATTAATATAAGTACAAGATATAAAAATAATTGCGTTTGTTACGACGTAGTCATTAATTGGACTATGTATCCTTGCTTTACTATATTTCTATCTATTAGTTGAAGTGATATAGAATGTTCATATTTCCATGACTTTGATCAATATCATGATTTGTAGTCTGTTTTTTGGTGATAGATCTCGACAAAACGAAGAACAAGAACAAGAACAAAACAAAGAAGGAAGGGCATGAACCAAAACCACCAATTAGAAACAAATTAATGACATAAAGCCTAATGAAAAAAAAAGAAAAAGATAAATACAAAATAAATAACTATGAAGCTTGAGAAATGTAAAGCATACTTAGATTAAAGATTTATTTCCGCGGCCTGATTGTTAATTTGTTGACTAATTTGTCTCGTTGAAAACACTACTGTGAAGTTTGTTAATAATATTACTTTTAACTTGATTTTGTGTATAAGACATCAATTGTAGCGATTTGGTGTTACAAAAGAAAGTTGTGATGATATGCAAGTTGACAAGTTGTTACAAAATAGAAAAGTGAATTGTACGCTACCCTAAAACCTCAAAACATTGAGTAATAACATGTAAGAACACAGCGCATGATTACAAGTTGACATTATATTTGACCTTGATTGCGTTGATAATTTCTTGGAATAATCACACACTTCTTTTGAGTTTTGGAAAATAATAGCCGAGTATGCTTTGAAGTAGCAACCCTACCACAATTTTTGAGGTCTAATTGTTGAGGTTTGTCGCAAGAGTAAGAAGCCTAGGATTTGAGAAGAAATTAACCACAATTTTCAAGACCAAACAGTCTCATGAACTTACCAAAAGGATGTGCGCTTTTGTTGCAACTAGCTTGTTTAGGACGATAAAAAATTTAGAGTTTGAAGTGAATTAGTTAAGAATTCGGAATCATTTTTCACCGTTACGACTACACTTCAATGAGTTGAATCATAGTGTTAAATCCAAAATCCCTGAACTCCAACCAACAAGCCATGTCCGGCCTTGCAGGCGCCCACAGTTAGAATACAATGGTGGGAAAATATATAGCTTGTGTCTATAAATGAATCCTAACCTGGTCAATGTATGTGATCTATTAAAACCCAAGTCAATTAGGAGCCCTAGGCTCAACTCTTCATGCAGCCTAGCTCCAAGTCTTGCAAGTCAAGCAAGTTTGCCAATAGCCTGGTTAGTCTGAGATTGATGGCACTAATTAGCAAGTAGAAGGCTTCCAGATACTTGTTTGTTCATTCTAAATAGTTAGAAGAGATATCTCATCTTTTTGTCATGCTCCTAAGCGGTGAGTATCCAACACTTAATTTAGTAATTGAATAACCCCATTTTTTTTTTTCAGAAATCTTATGATATATAGATACAAAACTAAAGAAGAAAAAATCGGCAAATACCCATTTTTGTCCACTGCGTATCTTTTTTTTTTTTTTTTGATCGGGTTAGTTGTTAGTAACTCACACACCCATGCAGTGGTATCCCAGCGCCAGGACACCTGCACCGACATTGCGGCGAAAGCCTGGCAAAGCCAGACTAATCCACTGCATCGCAGACGCACGAACCCAAAGGGTCCCTCAAATCTGCTGGCCACGGGATGGAGCTGGGATTCGAACGCTAGACCTGGGGGTTCCAGACTAGGCCATTCGACCAACACACCACACCACGTGGTTGTCCACTGCGTATCTTGAATGGCATGTCAAAGGAGAATAAGTCATACATTGACTCCTCCATACCTTTTTATATCAGACGTCTGATGACGACATAATTCCAGGAGAAATTTTTTATAAAAGCTCCGTTTGAGTTGTTTCACACTTGAACAGTCTTTCTTTCACATTTAAAATGTCAATTTGACCTTCCTATAGAAATTGATATTAACAGATACATTCCTTTTTATCACAGAAGGTAAATAAATAAATAAAAAAAATAGAAGGCATCCATACTATATTGTTTGCTACTTTGAACCTATCTCAGTTTTCATAAGACTTCAACATATAGGTTGGTATAAAATTTGATATCCCAATATTCTACGTATGGACTCGGTACCGACAAACAATGCCACTTTTTGGTACAAAATAATTTCCGTGAAATTTATCCACTTATTATATCAATTGGAACCAGAATTGTACACACTGGACGTGCCAGCTTGTGACTATCCTTCCTCACTCAATCAAAAAGACTCCTCCCTCCTAAACCTTCAAAGAAAAAAGAAAAAAAAAATCCTCTCCGTTGCCTATATCATTTTAAATTTCTAACACCTCAAGTTGTTTCTTAATTTAGTAATCACCAATTTTTTGTTTCAGCCTAATCAGTAATCACCAAGTCTATGATCCAATCAATTTCAACATAATGTGGCTTCATTTCCACTTAAGAATTTGACATAAGTTGGGGCAAAAATTTGATGTTAAAATGTACCAACTAAAATCCTCAAAAGATTTGAGGAATTAGTTGATGATGTTTTAAAAATTAAAATACTGTTAAGTGAGAGTGTTTTGTAACATGTCATGTTCGACTCACCAATTACATTAACATCAATATGAGCAGGACTCGCAACCTAGGAAGATAAATTTTAGATTTTGGCATAGAAACAAAAATCTTTAGACTTGTACTTTTGATTTTTTCGAAAACACAAGTCTTTTGATTAAAACTCGTACATTTTTTTTTTTTAAAGATGATCAAATAATTTCACTCCTACCCCCATATAGTGACTCGAACCCAGGACCTGGATCTTAAATAGTGGACGCTCTAACCACTGAGCTAACACTACTTCGTCAAAACTCGTACATTTAGGTAGGAGGGAAGTAGTTCCATAATTTATTTCTGATCTCGACAGCAAGACCTTTCTAATATATCGAAAGTCTTCAACTTGTGGAAGTACCCTCTCTGTCCCCTACATTTCTGTTATGAACAGCACCACACCGGCGCCATAAGTCAGACCCTTCATCTTTGAATGTTCTCTGTTTCCTATCTTGGGATTTACATCTACTTTATGTTTCTCTCCGGCTGCTGAGAGAATGTAAGGAAACCCAAGACTTTTGACTTTTCAGTCACCGTTTGGAACAAAAAAGAAGTGATTTTGGATCTGTTTCTGGGTCCTCAAAAACTCACACAACAATGGTTTGATATGCCTCGGAATTTCTGTTGGAAAGATAGCAGAAACTGAAGAGTTATAAAGGTAATAGTTGTCAAGAAACTTTTTTATCCTTTTCATCATCATTTCAGTTTTTGGTGCTTCCTATTTTGACTTGTAAGATTTACAGTTGGTCAATCTTGTCCATTGCCTTGGTATAGAGTATTTGGTACAATGAGAATTACAATGATACCTTACTGAAGAATTAAATTTTATGAGCTTTTCCATTGTCAATACTCCTCCTCTAGATACATAGTATCTCTGTAAACTTGGAGCTCTTTAGTTTTGAGTGATTTTGTCTTGAATCAATTTCCCCAATAGTGCAAAATTTTCAAATATTCCAATCGGCAAACTATGATCCCAACTCTTAACTATACCTGCCAGGTGCCAACTGTTATTGATTCGCAAAATTTGGTCTTAGGCCTGAAATCTTGTGGAAGTTTCGTGTTTATTCGGAGTCTGGTGTTTGTGCAAGCAGGTTTTAGATGTTCCCATTTATGGTTTAGCTCTTGTAGTAGTTTGGTCTAGATGTGGCTATTAATAGTAGATTGTACTGACTCACTGTACTAGTAATCTGCGTTTCTGATTGATCTTGAGGGCAGTAGATTCTATGAATGTAACCTGCTGCATTTTCAGATGTTACTGTTACTGGCTTCCCTCTAGATTCCTTGACTTTAGCTTCTCACTGTTAAAATAAATAATGAAATGTTTTGCTTCGACAGACACGTAGAGGCTATAGAAAAAACTTGAAACTTTGAATTTCCAATGGATAGAGCTGCAAACCTTTTCTCTTTTTAATTTATTTTCTTCAGAAAAGTCCCTCTTCAAACAATTTCAATTCTCTAATACGTGGACCGTAAATGCTTAAGCCAACTACTCAAAAGTTTAAGCCAAAACTATTGTACTGAAGCATGTGGCTGTTGCGTATATTGAAAGGAGATTGACAATGCAGTGGGTTGCGATATCTCATTTCCAGTTGCTAGACAGAGCATGTAGAAGAAATAGCCACCTAGATGTGCACTTTAGATTTCATAAGCTTTAGATTTGCTACTCACTAATGCGTTCCCTATCTGCCTCCTTACAAAACAGGGAGCTGTTGACACGTTTTCGGTTATTTATGTACTCTCACAGGTTGAGGATTGTGATTATTTACTCTCAAGGGTTGAGGATTTTGATTGATCGGGGCTATTTTTCAACATAAAAAGAGGGTGATGGCTTGTTTCTCTTGCTTTTTCAGCCAGAAGGCAGCTTCTTCAGTTAAACGGACTGTTGACATTGATGAAGGTAAGGTGCTGATGCC
This sequence comes from Rosa rugosa, assembly GCF_958449725.1. Classification (NCBI taxonomy): domain Eukaryota; kingdom Viridiplantae; phylum Streptophyta; class Magnoliopsida; order Rosales; family Rosaceae; genus Rosa; species Rosa rugosa. Next base: position 52,023,703 of record NC_084821.1, on the reverse strand, counting down.
TTTATTCTGTTGTTCCTATGTAGAGATAATTGGAGAATTGAATAATTTATATCCATCCAAACACGATTTGTTCCAATATTAGTTACTTCAGCTCAATGCTAGCTGTCAAATTAGCTGCTGCTTCCCAGTGAAATAGAGGGAAAAAATTTCTAGCCAAACATGGATCTTCCAAAACCAAAACAGGTGCATTGTTCTATGCTTAATGCTTTCATAGTATTAGTGTCGCCTACTGATTCTGAACCACTTAGAAGTATGTGGTTCAAAGCCTACTATAGAAAGTTGCTGCCGTACAGATAAATTGTTCTTTCTCAATTCTATCTGTGAATGGGTTCCCTTCCGGATCTTGATAACCTTGGCCTTCTTACGGGATCACATGGTCATGCAAAGAAGACTGCATTCCTTATTTGTGTACAGATTGCTTTAGATTCAGGAGTTTGCTTTTTATTTAGGTTAAGGTGTGCCTTCAGTCTGTTCTCTCATTTACTTTGTGCTACTGCACAAATTATGCATGGAGAGGACTCTATACAGTACCTTTGTTTATTTTATTCCAAGAATACTCAAAGTTTTTCTGTTGATATCTTGTTTTGCTTACTTTGTTCAACTTACATGCCACTGAATTGCGCTGCGTGACCAAGTCTTTAACTTAAACTGTCAACCTTTTCAAGAAAGGGAAACTAATGTTATCTGTGAGGTTTTGCATTGCATTTCAATCCTACCCTAAAAGCTTCTAATGGGATTGTATGGCTGCAGTTGTTTCAGGTATTTCAAATCTCAAACTGTACAGTTACAAGGAACTGCAAAATGCCACTGAAAATTTCAGTGAAGACAATAAAATTGGGCAGGGAGGCTTTGGCTCCGTATACAAGGTAATATCACAGAGAATGCTTTTGTTTATGACTTTGAGGAATACTTGTTCAGCCCACTTGATTTTCTTCAAAACTCTTTCATTGACTTTTGCCCCTCCCACATTATTGTGAAATGTGTTTGATCAGGGAACACTCAAGGATGGCTCTGTGGCAGCAATAAAGGTGTTGTCAGGAGATTCTAGGCAAGGGTCGCGGGAATTTTTGACAGAGATTGAGGTGATTGCAAGTGTTGATCATGAGAACCTAGTTAAGCTATACGGTTGCTGTGCAGAAGGAAATCATAGGATATTGGTTTATGGCTATCTCGAGAATAATAGCCTTTCACAAACTCTTCTTGGTAAGTCTATTTACTTGGTCTTTATTTGAATTAATTCAATGTCTGGATGATGACTTAGTCCCTCTGCACTTTATAGATGGAGGCCAAAGTGGCATCCAATTTAGTTGGCAAACAAGGTGTAAAATCTGCATTGGTATTGCAAGGGGGCTCGCTTACCTCCATGAGGATGTTCAACCCCATATTATTCATAGAGACATTAAAGCAAGCAATATTCTTCTTGATAAAGACTTTTCGCCCAAAATTTCAGATTTTGGTCTTGCAAAGTTTATCGCACCCAACTTGACCCATGTTAGTACTCGTGTCGCTGGAACAGCGTAAGTTCGCTACTTCCAATTCTACTTTGTTTATATTTCCTGTGGAATTCATGAAAGGAATTTATGTGCACCACTCAGTGGACTGTAAAGAAATAATTGAAGAGTTTCTCCTAAAAGATTTATCAAGCTGGTGAAAATATTTGGTGCTGGCAGTATTTTTGTTAGCTAGTTTCATGTGAAAAGTTGTCTAAACATCAATGTAGCCTTCTCCCTCTGGCTTAAGAATTAGTATGGATGTCTTCCAAGGTTGCATGACTGAAAATGATATAATTTGACCTTAATATCATGGTATCCCAGAATGTTAATGACTTGACTTCCTACCCATGCTGGCAAGTAGTGTGATCTAGCTCTAAAAGTATTTTGCCGTACTAGTATGGCTTTTTTGTCCCCAATTTGTTTTGTTAAATTACACAGGTTTATGTTGACGTATTTGGGTTCCTGTTTGATTTTTGCAGAGGTTACATAGCACCTGAATATGCCATACGAGGTCAAGTGACAAGGAAAGCGGATATCTATAGTTTTGGTGTTTTAGTCTTGGAAATTGTTAGTGGCAGGTGCAACACAAACAGACGTTTACCATCCAAAGAACAGTATCTTCTTGAAAGGGTATAAATCTTTGAAACTAGTGTCATCAATAAGTATTTCCTTCTATCACTAAATTAAAGTCTTTGGACTAGATTATAGCTTTTACTTGTGATGAAAGGTTTCTTCTTGAAAGGGCATACTTATATGATTTTTAATATTGTCAGTACTCGGTATAAACTTGCATATTACATGAACACCTCTCATGCAAAGTTTTGTTATTGCAATTTACAAGCTTTCCATATAATTCATGTAACTACTTCAATACATCAGAATCATTAGTTTTATCCAACAAAAATAATAGACTCAAGACAAAGTTGCCTATACTAATACAAAGACATCTATTACCCTAGTTTTTTATCTTGACTGTTTCACAGTGAATATTTACTAGGGACCCTGAAATTACACTGACATTATATTAAAAGCGAAACCATGAACTGTTCCAGAACTTTGAGTTCTTTATGAGCAGTCTTTGAGTTCTCTATGAGCTGTTTTAGGTGCTTTTTATTTGTGAAAACCTTCTCCTTAATTTTATGTTATCCCTTTCCATTTTCTTGCATAGTATTTTGGCTTCCTAACTTGGTGTCATCTCCAATTGAAAATCTCTATAATAGTTAATAATTGGCAATTTGATATACTGATAATCCATCTTGAGAAAACTTATCAAAAGAAAAATTTTGCTGTCAAAGGTATGGGAACTACATGAGAGGGGTCAGCTGGTGGAGTTGGTCGATACATCATTAAATGAAGATTTGAATGTTGAGGAGGCTTGCAGATTCATGAAGATCGGTCTTCTTTGCACCCAAGACAAGCCCAAGCTCCGACCATCCATGTCTACAGTTGTTAAGATGCTGACAGGTGAGATAGACGTGGATGACGAGAAGATAGACAGACCTGGAATGCTTTCTGAGTTAATGAATCAGAGAGATTTGGCTGATGTTAAACACTCATCTTACTCACTATCGCCTTCTGGGAAGGTTCTCAATTCTTCATCTTCCTCAGAACAAATCACCACTTCATTTGCTACCATGACCTTCAATTCTATATATGACCGAAGCAATTAGGACGGTGAAACATCTTTCTGGTATTGTTTTGTTTGGGTAGGATGCATATTAGTCTTATATGTTGGTTGGAGAACAAGTACCCATATCATTCTTTGCTTTCTTAGGCTATGAAATACCCCTTCAACCATTTTGTAGGGTAACAGTATTGGTGTAAAGTTCTATAATCACTAGGCTTTATCTTTTTGGTCTGTAAAGAAAGTCCGGACTAAAAAAAGAACCCTTACATCCCTGTGTTCAAATCCAGGTATCATGTATACTAAACAGAGACCTTTTCTTTTTGAAGAGTTGTGTACTAGAGCTCAGATTGAATTGAATGCGCATGCTCTCTGAAAAGGCTGAAATTATGAATCGGGATATTATGGAATTGAGGTACCAAACCCAGTTTTCAAAGAGTGCTAACCGTAACATGGTTACCTTTTTATGTATGAAGATGATACAGTAGTTTGATCATCCTAAAAGAATATACAAAGAATTGAAAACAGGAATGACATCAATAATTTGCATATCTCTATATAAAAACTTTCTAGCTAGTTTATGTTTCTGTAGCATCTGTACCACAGAATAAGAAAACAAAGGACTCTATATCCAACTATGAAACCCAGCATCACAGCCAAATTGCTCCATTTTTGTGTGTCTCTTAAATTCTGCTGTCTTAACAATTCATCCCCATATAGATTGCATACTCCCTCATCTATAATCTGAATGCACCTTCTTCCCTGCTCTCCTCCATATTCATTTATCATAAAGCACTCAAAAGGGTACTTGAAAAGACTTGAGTAATGCATGAAAAGCCAGTAACTTGGAATGTTCTCCTTCGGAATAAAGTATCCGGAAAAGAGAAAGAACGATCCCATTAGCCCCGAAACAACTGATGTCCCCATGATGAAGTTAGGCACAAGAGCACTGAAACATGCTACAACAGAATTGGACATCAGAAGAACCATCCAGACCACAAGATTGAAGTAGATGAACTTGTCGACGTCTCCCTTCAATCCAATCAACCAGTAAACCGGAGTGGAAAAGAGAATACCAACCATCAAAAGGAAAGGAAGAAATATGAGGGTGTTTGCTATAACATAGGAGGAAACTCTGTAGGCTCCTTTGGAAGTCTCACTCATTAGTATTCTTCTCTCTTGTAAGAAAATCGGCAGGCCTTCTGTTGTGGAAGATAGCAAGAAAGTGAGGCTGAAGGCAAAAAAACCAGTTTGGGTTTGTAAAGCGATTGTACTTTGTTGTCTGCCTACGTTTAGAAATATGGTTCCGAGTAGTAACCCAGCTATCAAGGCTTGTACGACTCTTGTGACAAACAGTTGCTTGGTTCTGAAAATGTTGCTGCAGAATCTTTCTCCTAGTATAACAACTTCCTCGAGTCTAGAATTCCGGTAGAGTTGCTTCTTTTCTTCAAAACTGTGAAAATGGTGCTCAAACTTATGATTCCCTCTGAGGAAACGTCGGTTGTTTAAGGCTTCTGGAATTTGTGTATCCAAGCTTTCAATAACATCGATTGCAAATTCAAGCATGTTGACATGGTTGGGGATGCAATGGCCTGCAAACTTGAGCCTTTCTTTGAGAAAATGCATCGATCCGTTGTGCATGACAGTTCCATTGGAAAGCAGAACAAGGCGATCAAACATTTCTAAGATCCGAAAACCTGGTTGGTGAATGGTGAGAACAATAGTCTTGCCTTGATTGACAACCATTGTTTTGAGCAATGACACTATATGGAAAGCTGAGGCAGAATCCAGACCTGAAGTTGGTTCATCAATCAAAATCACAGCTGGATCATGCACTAAATCAACTCCAACTGAAACTCTGCGCCTTTCTCCACCTGAAATCCCATTATTGCTTGATCCCCCACCTATTCTTGAAGCCGCAACATGTTCCAGCCCAAGCTCTTTCATCAGCTGCCTCACTTTGGCTGCAGCCTCCTTTCTCCCACCAGGATGCCTCAGAAGGGCACTATACATGAGTGTTTCTTCAACCGTAAGTAATGGGAATAGAGCATCATCTTGAGTAACATACCCCGACATTCTCCGAAAACTTTTAGCCTCCATGGGAAGATTATTGACCAGAACTTGACCACACACTTTCTTTGGGGAGATCTTTCCAGCAAGAATCTCTAGCAGTGTGGTTTTCCCAGCCCCACTAGGACCAGCAATGGCAGTGATCTCACCAGGCCTTGCTTCACAGTTGACATTCTTCAATATGAAGCTTGGAACTCTCTTGGAACTAGCACCACCACAAAGCACCCATTTCATTTCATCAAATTGGGCACATAATTTGTAGCTCAGATTTCTGGTTTCAATTCTATATGGTGTTCTCTGGCCACCGTGGACCGGAATCTTCACCGGCAACTCCATTGTGAGGGAAGAGTGAAAGCTTGGGAAGACGTGCGATATTTGTGGGATGTTTGAGGGATATTATGGGAGATGAGCTAACACACCAAACTTGGTGTTACCGCACAAGTTACACTACAGCAGAAGCCAGCTTTGATAAAAGGGATGAGCTTAAGACATTTGGAAAGTATGTACTATGTAGTTGACTTGGTATTGCTTTCTACTGTTTCTTGTTGGCAATGGAAAAATGGAAGTTTTGGGAGTTGGAGAGGTTCAAGAAACAAGAGAAAGAAAGAGAGAAAGAGGATGACTTGCTTCATTGGGAAGTTTATTTCAGGTGAGCTGATTATTGACTGCGTAGGGTTGGTGTTAGTTGCTTCACTATCTGCCCACTCTTTAACTCATCAGCTCAGCAATCAGCAAGTTTGGTTGGAAAATGCTAGTTATATGGACCAATTAGTCAAGGACAACAATAGAGTTGCCAAAATGAAACAGAAACAAAAAGATAACCTCAACCTCACCCCATATCATTGTGAAGCCTCGTACCCCATATTTGAATTGTTTCCTGGTCTGGAATTAACCTGCTGTTCGGCGGGTCGACCCGATTTAGACATAAGCCCGACTTACCAATAAAGCAGAATTTTACACAAATGATCATTGAATTTTGGAGTTTGACCAATTTGACACTTTTTTCACTCATTTTTTTAAAATATCATTTTACTTACTGAATTTACTAATTCACTTTAGTCATTTTGTCAATTTTATCGGTTAAAAAGACTCGTAAATAGCCACAATTTTGAGGATATTTTAGTAATGATGGTATAAAAATAATTTTGTTTTACTCCTTATTTATTTATCTCTCTTGACCACACTCATATTTAACTTTATCAAGATACTCACAATCTTGATCGAGCTTGGAACTCGACCATGCTCGATTGAAAATAAAAATAATAAAAAAATAAATCCTTTTTTTTGGATGATTAGACTAAAATACCCTTAAGGTTAATGATGTTTAACAGCAGATTTAACGGCAATAACTAAAGTGAATTGCAAAGTTAAATCTGAGAGTAAAGTGATATATTTAAAAAGTCAGTGACTAAAGTGTCGAATGAGCTATAGTTCAGTGACCATGTGTGTAATTTTCTTATTTCTCACTACCAATATTCTTTTTTTTTTTGTTTCGACACTTCCGTCCATTCAAGTCATCTTATTTTATTTTTTTTAAATTTTTATTAGGAATATGTATTGAGAAAAAAAAAATTATCAAAAGAGATTCTAGTTACACCTCTAAATTTACTTTCTACTGTTGAAACTGATTTTTTTTTTTTTTGAAAGTCTCATTTTACCGTTTTTCACTTTTTCCTATGTTTTTATCCTAATATGCATCTTCCCAACATCCTATCTCCATACTAACACAAGCAATCAATATGGTCATTTACAAAATGTAAATATACTAATTAATATATACTAATCATATTAAATATATAGTCAAATAATATGATATTTCATGATTTTTGAAATTAAGAATATTTTAGGTACTTTGGGTTGTGTACTTAGAAACTTAAAAAGTTCAAAAACTTAGAATTAGAGTATTTTTATTTTGTGAGTCGATATATAATTAGTCGAATCTAACATTTTATTTTATTTTAGTAGTTGTATGACTTTATGGTCAAGCGATGACTAATATTAAGCGTAAACTTTTTTTTTTTTTTTTGATGGTAATAGGTCAGCCCTTTCATTAATATTCAGCAAGGAGTACAAAAACGAAACACCCCTATGGGGTCGACAGAAAGAATCGTTCCTTAGAACCTCATGAACCCTATTCTAGCAGAATAAAATCCCAGAAATCCCTAGTACACCCACCTTTTGGTAAATTCACGCACTTTTATTCTAACAAAAACCTAGAAACCTCGAAGCTTACATAAAATGGTTCCAACTAAGGCACTGGTTTTTGCGACCCAAACAAAAATTAAACAGCACTATGGGCCATAAAGACCCAATCCAACCAACCCCCTAGCAAAAGGGTAATCCAGCCCGCTTGAAACCCTAGCCCAGTGTGCCCAAACCTAAGGGTCACAAACCAGTTCAAGGCCCAGGAGGCCCAGCAGCACCAAGAGCAGGCCCAAAGAGTAGGGAAAACCACATCCCTAACCCATTGAGCCCACACGTGTTCTTCCACCCAACAACCACCAGATGCGCCGTCGCCGATGCCAGTCGAGGGGAACACCCCGCAACCGCCGTGTCCAGCCCACCACATCATTCCTGGAAGACCACGGCGGAGCTTTACTTCCACCACCAGCCTACAGCAGAAGCCACTCCCGATCCCGAAATCAACAGCCGAAGCCGATCCCGATCCAGATCTCAAGAGACGATCCCAATCCCCTGCCAGACGCCAAGGATACGGACCAACACGGATATTCCAGAGAGGAGGGTCACCGGATATTCCAACCACCAACACGTCCACCACGACATCAACCTCTAATTGGTTGACGACAGAAGGAGAAATAGAAGCTCCAGACCAAGGCGGCTTCCCATCTGAACAATCAAACACAGCAAACAGCAAGAAACAGAGAGCCACAAGGCTAAAGATGACCGTGGCCATCAGCTTTGGGAATTTTGGGAGTTTTGTCGACAATGGAAGACTGCCGAGTAACCCTAGCAGAGCGCTAGGTCGGTTATTCGATATATTTTAGAGATGTTGTAAGCATAAACTTTCTTATTCTACTTTAAAAAGGCAATGTTATGGTGTGATTTTTATGTATTCTGGGCATGCATTCCTCAAATACAAATTTTGCATTCATAATGTAGCCATGCATTAATAATAGAGAGTTTCTATTCATACCTCCAAAATTGGTATTTGAATTTTTTTTTTTTCCAAGTAATAGTTGACTCTGTCAACTCATATCAAATTACCAACAAGGACACAAAAGATGGGAGAAAATAATAGGGGTTTTGTCCATTTACCCTATTTCTAGGGAATTTTTTCCCACTTACCCCATTAAGTTTTTTTAATTCCCTCTTACCCAATACACTCTAAGGAGGTATTCCCTAATACCCCATTAAGATTTTTTTGTTGTTTTTTGTTTTGTTTTTTAATACCATTTTGCCCTCACCCCTTTGTTACTTAGAGAGAGAGAGAGAGAAACCATAGGGGACTTCGCCGGAGCCCGGTCACGGCCGCCGGATTTCGGTCACCGGTCGCCTGATTCCGGTCACCGGTTGCAGGAATCCGGCCAACTTTCGCCGGATTCCGGTCACCGGCCGCAGCCAACCGGACTGTTATGAAAACCTCACCGAAAAGGTTTGTTGCCCCCAATAGACATCTATTGCCCTCCAATAGAGGGGCAATAGACCTCTATTGCTCCCCAATAGACGTCTATTGCCCCCCAATAGAACTTTCGGTCACTGGAATGAGAACTCATCTTCATAATTTAGACAAACAAAACTTTGATTAAAGAAAAAAAAAAAAGGGAGATTACATCAATTCAAAATGTCTATTACCCCCCAATAGACGTCCCCTAATAGACGTCTATTGGGGTGCAATAGACGTCTATTGCCCCTAAATAAAACATTTTTTTTTCTTTGATTATAGGCCTCCTGCCCCATTTTATTTATTAAAAAAAAAAAAAACGTTGTCCCAAAAAAAAAGGACGTCGTCCAAAAAAAACGAAAAAGGAAGAAACGGTCGATCTCAGACGGAAAAAAAAAAATTGCAGAGGGATCCGGTCTTCGTCTCCGACAAAGAATCAACGGAAGGTCCAGATCCGAAGCTTTCTGGAGGAGAGTTCGAGTTCCGGCTGGGCACCCAAGTCAAAAGCAGGCACCGGTGCTTCGGATCTGTGACTCCCAGATCGCGTACCAGGTCGTCTTCACGTAGCTTCGTCGTCGCTCCTCGACTCCGGCCGCCACGAACCTACCAAACCTCCGACGCCGGCGTTTCTCTTCGTTCGACTCCGGCTACCACGTAGCTTCAGATTGCTTCCTTGCCGCCGACGAGCCGACCAGGATCCGAATTGTGCAGGCAAAATCGACCCAGCCCCGGCGACTTAGCGCCTACAAGATCCGGTGCAGGCATCGATGCCGGCGTGAACAAGGACCGAGAAAGAAAGAGAGAGAGAGAGATGAGAGAGAGACTGATCAGAGAGGGAACTGCGACGGGGTCGCGCTGGAGAGAGAGAGAGGACGCAGTGGCATGCTTGTAATATTTTAATTGGATTGAGGGGCAAAATGGTCATTTTTTGTTAAAATTGGCATGTGGGAACAAAAATCTCTTGCTGGGGTAAGTGGGATAATTTTCCTTCATTTTGGGGCTTTGGGTCAAGGACCCAAAATAATAATAATAAGTCTTCAACTTGGAGAAAACTTTCTCCTCCAACATAAACCTAAATTCATTAGGAACAGTTATTCTTTATCTCTCAAACGTCAATCTTGGTGGTGAGATTCTACTCCCCGAGTCAGAGGTGAGATAGAATCTATCAAGCTTAATACCTAGTTAGAAAGTTATACCTAGTTTTAGCTTCTTTTCTATCAGTTTTCTACTTAGAAATTTATACCTAGTTATCTAGTAGAAATTTGAATATTTATATTTGACCTTTGAACAATCATATAGTTTTCTACTCAGAAATTTATACCTAGTTATCTAGTAGAAATTTGAATATTTTTGTTTGACCTTTGAACAATCATATGATGATTATGCACATTCATATGTTCTACAGTACCTAGCTAACTTTTGAACTTTTGATATAACTCGTCAACGTCACATGCACAAGTTCATGGAAGAAACACTAAAATACATATAGAATGAAAGAAATAAATAGGAGCGACAAAATTACGTGAGGGAGAGAGACTACCACCTGGAGAGTTTTTTAATTTTTTTTAAGGTAAAATAAGATTGTGAATTGTTCAAAAATTGAAGGAGGTCAATTTACCAATTTTGGAGGTATGAATAGAATCTAAAAAAAAAAAAAAGACTTTTATTGATTTTATTGGGCAATGGGCATTTTGGGAAAATTAGGGAGGTGTAAATAGCTAATTGGTTATTTGTCAAAGTAAGTTGGAGGTCTATTAAGTGGAGAGGTCCAAATACCGATTTTGGAGGTATAAATAAAAGCTCCCTTAATAATAATCTCACCAACTTTTAATAATTGTCAAGACTCGAGTGAGAGAATTTGTACTTGGCACGGAAACAAAACGTGACTCAAACAGTTTTTGAAATTCTCGATTGGTGCCGACAATGGAGAACCAAGAACAACAACAAGCTCAGATTCAAGCTCGAGCTCAAGTAGAGCTGGATATCAAGCAATCACCTCCTCATGATACACCAGCACCTCCTCAGGCTACAATGCCGACAACTCCCGAAGCACCACAAATACAGGCTCGAGATCGAGATGAAGCACCCCAAGCACGTGCTATTTTGCTTGGCTGAATCGAGATGAAGTAAACAAAAATAAAAATACTCTAATTTCTAAGTTTTTGAACTTTCTATGACGGAGCTTCCAGAGGTAATTATGAAACTTTGTTCATAAAAAGGAAATGAAATATTATGAAATATTTAGTTATAAAGCTGGAAAGTGAATATGGAATTGTTCATTCTCTTTGATAAGAATAGGGATTTACAATCTTTCAAGTTTAAAAATGTTTTTAAGTACTTTCAAAAAAGTTCTTTGAAAACTTTAGATGACATCTAAAAAAACATTCTCTATTAAGGAGTCATTGTAAATCAATTTTTAGGAAGTTAGAAAAACATCCTAAAATGTCCCGCATAAAAAATGTCCTTATATATAGCTTTTAAAAATTGTCCTCTAACATCCATTAAGATGTGACAAAAACGTCCTTATAACTCAAAAAACGTCATGTAAAGTTTATCATGACATACTTAAAGTGTCCTTAAATATTAAAAAAATCGTCCTCAAATGTTTACTATGACATTTTGGAAATGTCCTCTTAGCTAAAAAAGGTAACCTTTACATATTGGAGGACATGCAAAAGATGTCTTTATATAAAAAAAACTATATACTACCTACGAGGACACAAAAAAAAAAAATTAGTACACTTAAAAAACGTCCTTGTAATTTTCAAAAAAAAAAAAGTTTCTAATGTCTACTAAGACATGACAAAAATGTCTTTTATAACTCAAAAAATGTCATGTAAAGTTGATAATGACACATTTAAAGTGTATATAAATTTTTTTTAAAAAAAAACATTCTCAAATATTTACTAAGACATGCAAAATATGACTTTATATGCTAAAAAAAATTGTCATATATTACCTATGAGGACACATACTTTGCAGACATAAAATATTAAAAAAAAGGCAAATAAATATCCTCTATTAACTATTAGGGCGCATTCAAATTGTTTCCTTTGTAAGGAAATCAAGCAATTCACTTGGTTAATTATCGTCTAATCAGCATTTCTATATTGCACATGTTTTTAGTAAACAAAGTTCATGGCTCCTAGCAACCATTCCATGAGATTCCAACATTCATACACATAGATCATGACTTCTAATGGCATAAATGAAGGGCAAATGAAACTAGCAACATAGAAATTCAAAAGCATGCTCAAAACTACATAAAATCACATTGTTCATACACAATTAAGTTTGACTAGGGCTATATATAAGAAGAACTTCTAATGAGTACCACTAAAATAAGAACTTCATGAGGACTTTCTTGTGAGACCTACTTTTTGATCACATTTTCGCAAATCAACTGTTAGATGTTTAGATATTCATATGTAAATCATTTATGTAATTTTTCAACTAAATTCAAATCGTTAAGGTATTTATAATCGTGAATTATCATTTATGAACATGAACGGTTCAGATTTGACAAATTTGGTTCGTTCATTGCTTTGATCTAGTTCGGTACCTTAACAATTAGCAATTTGGAAGGAAATTTCCAAAAGTGATCTACTGATGCATACATAAACATCTAACGGTTGATTTGCGATAATGTAATTGAAAAGTGAGTCTCCCAAACCGTTGATTAGAAAGTCCTCATTAGAAGCTCTCGCTAAACACACACACACACATACATTATACAAGATTACAAGGTAAAGCTATGGTACATTAACATTTCTCATATATGTATTATTTCATGTAATATTTATCACTTTGAGGACTCATGTACGTAGTAACTAGAAAAAAAATCATCATTAAGCTAAATAAGGTCAAGATGCACTAGAGTAAAATATGTTCTCATTTGAGAAATTAAATCCTAAAAGTGATAACTGTATGTGTGTCTATGTATGTCATATGTTAACATATTGTAGAATTTTCCTATTATATATATATATATATATATATATATATATATATATATATATATATATATATCCGGGCCCTTCCTCTAAGGGATCCCTTTTTTTGGTATTTTATAGGGATAGGCATTTTACCAACTTTGGGATCATATTTTCACATCTCAACCGTTCAGTTTTTAGGTCCTAATGTGTAGATGACTTCTGCAAAATTTCAGCCAATTTGATGATCGTTAAGGCATCCAAAACTGCAATTTACCATTATAAACACGAACGGTTCCGGTTCGACAGCTTCGGTCCGTTCGTGTAAATTGCAGTTTTGGATGCCTTAACGATCACCGATTTGGCTGAAAATTTGTAGAAGTGATCTACACATTAGGACCTAAAACTGAACGGTTGAGATGTGAAAATATGATCCAAAAGTTGGTAAAATGCCTATCCCTATAAAATACCAAAAAAAGGGATCCCTCATTGGAAGGCCTCTATATATATATATATATATATATATAAAGAGGACTAGAAGCGGATGTTCGCAGTGCCGCAAAAGTGTGGATGTCCGGGATTTCTCACCAATCACGACAGCTGCACCGCTCTTGCAGGACGGAGGCCAGGGGCATCCTTGACTAGTTTGCAGTCAGGTGGACTCGCCAGCTACCACTTTGCAGTCGACCTCAATCGGGCTTGAAGTTTCGGGTGAGGTCGCTACCCAAACCTTCGACCTCGATCTCCTTGGCCTTAGTCTTCATGGTGAAGCCGTCCGGGATGCCCCTGGCCTCCATCTGGCAAGAGTTGTGCTACCATCGGCGCCTGATCGCTGAGAAATCCCGAACGTCCGCACTTTTGCAGCACGTACTGTGGACGTCCGCCTCAGAACGGGCATATATATATATATATATATGTATATGTATGTATGTATGTATGTATGTATAGTTTGATTATAATTATGGGTGATGACCATGGCCCCCATGTTATGGAGATCGGCGACGATAGTAAGAGAAGTAGAGAGAGAGAGAGAGAGAGAGAGAGAGGTAAAGGTTTTACCTTTCCCACATAAAAGAATAATTATTTTATGGTCTCAGACTATCATGCTAGAACACTTTTGTTGCCAAATCGATACCAAAACATTGAATTGGTATTGTGGATATTCCAGGATGAGATATCATCTTAACAGAGATGATCTCGTCGATAGGTGAAAAATTGATCGACGAGGAAAGGTAGCCTAGTAGGGCGGTTGACGGCTACGGAGGGGAATACTAGGGTACGGAGAAATCAAAAATCTTAAGTACAATGTATTATACAATAAAGATTAGATTATTAAATTAAAAAAATACATCCAGCGGATAAATTAAGCATCATGTTCCTCTCCATGGATGCATTTTGATCTCAGACATTTTGTTTGTCTTCATAGCTACAACCACAAGTTCTGTTGTTCTACCCTTGGTCCTTAAAGTTGTCAAAGAAAAGATATACGAGTGTTCTAATAACTGGACTCATGTAATTACATGTGAAAAACAATACAGTCAACAGCAAAGAAACAGAAATTAGCATAAAAAGTCTATACAAAAAAAAAAAGACAAAGAAAAGAAGAAAGATTGCAGTCCTCAATTAGGCATGTTGCTCTCCATCCAAGCTATTGATTTGGCAAGACCTTGCATTACCTGGAAAATGGTAGCATTACAGTTTGAATAAATTGAACTTCAAGAATTGGTTTTGAAGAATAAATGTCAGGCAATCTACAGAAGAGTCAAAGCTGAACTCACCACGTCAATACATGCTTGAAGTTGTATTGGTATTGGTATTTCCTACTACGAACAAATTGCAACAAGGTGGGAATCACTGAATAAGTTGCACCATCTTAGGTCTAGCATGATGTTATGTAGGTACAACTCTTGTACCTGTCGTATTGGCATTCCCATACAAAGAGTCCCTTTACTGATCTCAGGAAAAACAGGTAAATGCATTTGCATAAGCATGGGATTGCAACACCTGTTGCAATCCCCGAGTCTGTAGACAGTTTATTGTGGAGTCCGATTTTGGAAAGTAGGTTTTTGATTTTATGAATTTACGTTTTTAAATGGTCTTCTGATAGTTAAATTCATAGTATTGATGTCCTAGGGTTTGTTAGGCCGTGCCTATTCCTAATTGTTTTTTTTCCTTAAGATTTGTGGAGTTCCTTTAAGGGAAGTTTCTTTCCTAATTAATGTGTATTAGGGTAACATCTTTTCATAGGAGGTGGGTGGCCGTCAGTTGCATATACATTGAGGATTATACACGGTCAAAGATACAGATTCTAGAACGCAAGAATTTTTGATAGAGTCTTGCTTGTTAGTGTGGTTTTGAACTTGAGTCTTCACAAAAGAGTCATGCACTTGGTCCATGAATAAGTGTCATTGATTGTGTTCTCATATGCATATAACTCTCTTGAGATCAGTAGAGAGACAGTGAAAAAAGAAGAGCGAGATTTGAAGATTGTTCAAGTGAAGGAGTTCAAGAACGAAGACAAACTTTGTATTAGATTTTGTGTGAATCTTATAGCCGAGCTAGTGCTATTCAAAGTTTGTAAAAGAACATATCCTTTTCAATATGATGATCTTTATTTTGGGTTCTCAAGAGTAAGAGCCCCGTAGTGTTTTTAATCTCATACTTGAGGTTTTCACTGCGTAACCAAAACCCGGTGTTCTATTTGTCATTTTGGTTTCTGCTGCCCAGTGAGGATTGATCCGTGCATTGCAATCCCCATTCTCCAGAAAATCATATTCAGTCCTTGTATTTTCATGTTACTTAACTGAAATAATTAAGAGCAATTTTCTTTCATCTGGTTGAAGCTTCTATTTTGAGCAATCTGAACCATGTTTCTCCAAGCATCACTGCTTAGCGCGGCATCAATTGTTACTACCTCTTCCAGGTAACATACTCAATACACTGAGTTGGTGTTTTGAGCTACCACTTGACATCAAGAAAGAAGCATCAGAAGATAATAGTACACCAAGCATGCAACTGTAGATCTCCCTTAAGATCATCATTGGAACAACATCCATACTTAAGATCTCAGTGTTTGGCTCCAAAAATCAGTATGGGTGCAAACTGTCTCTTTTGCTGATGTGATTGCGCAGGCGTGCCAGCACCGTGGGGTGCAGTCATCTGAGAATCCATTGACCTGACTTCTTGATCAAACGATGTGGACGAGGAGAGCACCAACCTCGTCACAAGGTTCTTCTCTTGCCTTTCGGAAAATGACTTCTTGCCTTACGGATAAGGGCTTTGGTTGTGGTCTCTTGCGTTCACCGAATCGATACTTAGTGTTGTAGACTAAGCAGAGCAATCACTGGGAAGTTGGAGAAAGCACGGGTTTTGCTAAAGAGTGACTTTAGCTTCGCTGGGATGCGAGGGCGTTACCCTTGCTTCGCTGGTCGAGATAGTCTCGGTGGCAGTGGTACTGGCAGTCGGCTCCTGGGGAGACTAGGGCTGGAAGTAGGGTCGCCGGGTTGGTTTGGTGGCACTGACAGTCGGCTCTTGAAGAGACTGGGACTGGAGTGTGGTCACCGGTAAGAGAGGTTGCTCCGGGGAGACTTGGGTAATCGTAGAGATTAATTGGAGAGTTGGCTGTGTTTTGTTGTGTCGTCTTTAGCCTCTATATATAGGCTGCTCGTAGATTCACATTCCAAATAGGAATGAAATACTATATTTTAGGCCACAGTTATTGGCCTTGAATCAAATCAAAACTCTTAATAGTTTTGATAACTATCGTAAGCAATAATAGATTGACTCTGTCGTAGCAATCTTTTAGGTAAAGTTAATTACCTTTTAGAGTCCTGGACGTAATCTTCCTCTTAGCAACGTAATTACCTCAAGGACTGATTCTTGGATATTGCCTTCGCGAGCTACACTACGTAGCTCGCGGCATGCAATCATGTATCCCTTATTTGTTGCAATTAAGGATAATTGCATCCTTCCATATACTGACTATTTGCATGGGAAAGCATTGATTGGCTTGCATATATATCTCTTCGCGACTTTGCGAGGTATCTTCGCGAGGACTCCCTTCAACAGCCTTTAATTATGCATATATATGTGTAGCCCCACATAGCCTTGATTGCCTCTTTATTGCCACATATGTAGGCAAACTTAATTGCTCATATATATATATATATATATATATATATATAAGTCAATTATGCAAGCTGTATATATATATAGCCCACGTACTCATGCAGCTTGCATAATTGACTTATATATATATATATATATATATATATATATATATATATATATATATATATATCTCCTTTGTTGACCTTCGCGATCAAGACTTAATTGCAATATATAAAACAATGGAGGAAATCCTTACTGAATTGGTCCATGTCCACCATCTTAATTGCCATATGAGTGGCTTGATAATTAACTTACATATCCCAACGTCCAATATTCCTTCCTTAATTGGCCCCCTGTAAGTAATTATATAAATATATACAGTCTTACGCCAACTTGCATGGTACTCATAAGCAAACCAACCATTATTAATTATCAAATATTCGATAACTAATAATGATTCGATAAATACCGATATCTGCTTCTAGATTGTTTGGCCTCCAAGTAGACTTTATTTAGCCTCTAAACAATATATTCCGAACTTGTCGAAAATATATAGTTTGGGCCACGGATATTGGCCCGGATTTCTTCGAGTCCCCATTGTCGGGAAAAAATGTTAATTTTGAGTTTAAACATTGCCCCCCAGACCTCGAAGTCAAAGTTCCCCGTCTTGACTGAAGAGGTCTTGAGTTAGCACTAGTCTTGCAATAACGTCGCCTTAAAACCACTTGCATTGGCTTAATTGATACTTGATAATTGATAATCACTTGACTGATTAAGTATAGGCCTCTTAAATAGGCCATGAAGCTTGATTGTCACTGAGCCACCTTGACAAACAGTGAGATAGTTGATTATAATAGTGGCATAGTGATTAACTAATAATCATATAATAAACATGACCTGAGCCTTGAATCATACAGATGCCTTGCATGAAAGAATTATCCCCGGCCACTCTTCAATGGACTTCAACTTTCATCTTTTTTAGTGAGGGGCTGCTAGTACGCTGGCACATATCCCTCATTACTAACCAATTTATGCTTTTAAGTTTTTCAACTCATATTAATCATGAGAGAAATTAAGCGCCTTCAAACATGATAAAAAGGCCACTTGTATTGGCCCTGTATGTTGGTGATCAAACTCTTGTACTTTTATGAACTAAGCTTGGTCGAAATAAGTTTCCAAAACCACACTTTGGCTTTGACAGTTTAGCTCCCAACTAGGTTCATTAGGCCTCAGTCAGGCTTTTCCTTTCCTTCTATAGCAGTGAACTTCATGGACTCTTGGATTTGGGTGAGAAGATGGGTGTCATTGGTATTAGATCATAAAGCAACATTCCCCCAAACCTTGGTAGCCTTGAATTGTACCTCAGAAATACGTTGACCATTATTTTGCTGAAATTCTTTCAAAGATGCGTACAAGCTAGTGAGGTTTTTATGTCAAGGGATCAAGGCCCATGAATTCCAAGCTTGTATTCATGTTATAAATGACCCTCCAGTTCAAGCCTCTTTCCAAAGAAAGTGGGATACCACTCTCTTCCAGTAACATGATTTTATGCTCAAGCCACAAGAAACATAAGCATGTATAATACTCATATACTTTAGGCCCATAAATCATAACAAAGGACATATATAGAACTTGAAGCAATAAATAAAGAAACCTGAGGATCCCATTGTGAATTAAGCAAATGCTAACGAGCCTCTATAATTGTGATCTAGGCCTGCGACTGATTGCTTGCTGCTGGCTGATAGCTGATGCTGCACTTTGAAAATAGTCCTTGATCACACTCTTAACACGCTTCAACGACAAATAGCCTTTGGTCTCAGTACCTCTATAGGCATCTGTACACCCACCAGGCTAACCAACCGATAGAAATTGAAGCCTCTTTTATGCCCCCTCCCCGTGGGTAAGAACATGCTGCAGAATTATTTAAAATCTTATTGCACAAAGAATGTTGCACGTAGCCATAAGCTTATGGCCACAGAATTTGGCCAAACAAAATAAAAAAAATTCTTTTCATGTACAATATGATTTCATGATTATGCTCTTGAGCTAACCATATGCAGAAAGACATAGATTAGTTGATTTTCTTTTTTACACATGTCACAGTCTGGCAATAAGAGTTTTCAGTCAAACCTGTGCTTCTCTTTGCTCATGCTGCAATATTCTTGTTTAAACAAAGAGCATGAGGACTTGGATTGAAGCTTTTAGCCACTAGCTTGGCTAGCCGACACCTAGCCACCAAGTGAGCCACATATTGAGCACAAAAAGCCAAAAATCACCTCTTCACCACCTCACCTGCACATTCTTTTAACAAAGAAGAAATAACAATCAATCAAGAATGCTTTCCTCCCTTGCAACTTGTTTCCTCTGTGAACTCATATCAAGAACAGTTCTCCATCATGTCTATTCATAATATATATATATATATATATATATATATATATAATTAGCTGCTCCACTTTTTCATCTTGCATCAAAGCCCCACAAAACAATAAGTTGCCGGATCACCAAGCTTTAACTTTTATGTTCCAGAATCTAGGAAACTGCTGCTATACATGGGATTATACTTTTCTTTGCCTCTGATAACAATAGAGTTTCATGCTTCCCTGAAGATGAGTCCCTCACTGATCTAACCATTCACCTCTGTATTCAGAGCTCTTTATGAAATAAAGAATCTGAAGCCCTGCAGTATTGAAAGCAAGACAACAAAACCAAGGAAAGGAAATATTGTTATTTGCAAAGCCACAGAATTTGGCTCAAGTGAAGATGGATTCATGTAGGCATATGATAATGATTCCACGATAACACAAGCAATATCTTGCATGCCATAAATTAATCATATATATGAGACCAACATCCACCTCTTCTTCACCACTGCATATGTGAATTTCAAAAGGTGATCTCATCATCATTCTACTGGAGCCGATTGTGGTCTTTTCCTCCACTAGATTAAAATGAATTCTTTTTTGACTCCAAGAAGCTCAATTAATTCCAGCTCTTCTTGGAGTCCCGGAAATTCTGTGCTCTTGCTTGTTCTTACTTAGTGCACATGACTTTTTTGAATAAATAATTAAACTGCTGCCAAGAACTCCTATCGACTTTCTCTTTGCTTAGTAGATGACTGATGACAACCTGCTCTGGTATTTCTTGGAACCACAGAGTAGGCTTCCATAGATGTTTGAACAACACAGGGATTGGCCTTAGGCAAGATTAAGATTCTCAAAGCCTTAATCTCATCCATTTTGGCATTTGCGTTGAGAATGCTGCCACAAACGAAAATTTAAATTAAAAAATACCTGGAATGAAGCATGTCAACTGTAGGTGCTAGTGCAGGACATCAAAATTGAGTGTGCACTGCACCCGGTGTGAGACTCTGTTCTTCGCACTTGGCCATTTAGAATTGGTATTCTTTTGTAATCTCTCAGGGACACACTAACAAGAGTCCAAGTCTGGCACATGTCGAAGGTTTCTCTCAGGCATTCATTCCATCAAACACCTTGTGGGCATCTCTCATGTTCTCAGACTTTTTTACACATGCAACAGATTTTTAATCTCACCTACACGATTTCACCTAATTATTAAACTACAACATTGCCACTCCCTTTCCTCTCTCTCTCTCTTCACTCTCGCACTATGCCGGCGGCTCTCTCTCTTCCTCAGCACGACGCCGGCACTGCCGCGCCATGGAGGCTCCGGACTTGGAGGAAGAGATCGGAGCTTTCTCCGGTTGCGGCGAAGACACTCGACGGCAAGGCCCAGCGGCGATTCGGACTCCGATCGACAAGGCCCAGCCGCGATTCCGAACCCAACGCCTCCAGCTTCACGATGGAGGCTCCGAGGTGGTGAGAAATCGGCGGCGTCGTGGTTCAAGTTTCACGGTTGAACTGTTCGAAATCCGATTGGGTGCCTCTGGGTGCCCATATCAATTTCTAGGTTTTTTTTTCTTTTTTTCTAAAAAGCCATTTATTGGAATCTGATTGGTCCACGTCCTACAAAGTCGGTTCTTGGCGATCAAGTTTTGAGTTTCTATAAATTCACCCTACTTCATAGTGGTTTCCACAAGTCCTTAGTTTCTAAATTTCATCCGCAGAGAAATTAGGGCACCAATCTTTTTTAGCAGTGAGTCCCAGTTCACTCTCGATCTCTTTAGGTTTTCTCAAGTTGAATAGGTCGACGATATTCAGTTTCAGGTTTTCTTTAAAAAGACCCAGCAGAAACAACTAACTTCCGATCCATTAATGGAGGGTGAGGGTGGCTATATGCTTCTTCCGGGCCAAAGGTTTTGCCCCATGGAAGATGAACTGCTCATGTACTACCTTAAACCCAAGGTGAATGGAGAGGAGGTACCCGGAAAAGAAGCCCTTATTTGCGAGTTGGATCTTTATGGTGAGCAAGAACCTTGGAATATATGGGAAAGATATGAAGCAACAAGGGCAAACGACTTGAGAAGGAACAAAGATCTCTACTTCTTTACCAAAAAGAAGAAGGTGAGTGCAAAAGCCTCGCGTATAAGGAGAAAAGTTGGGAGTGGTTCATGGAAAGGCCTGGACGCAGCCAAGGAGATATATCTTCTTGATGATCAGAATCGGCAGCCAACAACTACTCTTCTTGGTTTCAAGAAAACCTACACCTACAAGAATACCAGCTCTGTGCATCATGGTCGCTGGATCATGTACGAGTTCGAACTTGATGATTCGCAACTCCTGCACAAGAAACAACAAGTAAATAAGAATGAATACTCTCTTTGTTTACTTAGGAAGAATGATATACTACCGGAAAAGAAGAAGAAGAGAAAATTAAGGCAAGAAGAAGAGAATCATGAGATGCTCCAAGATAATGTGCCAATCTCCATCGTCAACACCGATCCTGAATCGGAGCCGCAAGCGAAACGGCCATGCACTCATGATAATGTGCCAGCACCATCACCATCATTATTGGATTTCGCTCAGCTAGAAAAATGGTATGATCAACAACAATTCTTGCTGCCAGCTGAACCTCAACCAAGCTGGGAAGAAAATTTGGGGCAGATACCAACATTTTCAGCTAATGAATTAATGAGTGGCCATAACTCTCACCAAGATAAAAATCAGGTGCATGAGCAAATGCCAGCTGAAGAGGGTATCTTGACACCAGGGGAAGTCGATCTGTATGGAGGCAACTTGAGTGATGTTATGGTTGGTGCAAACTGGCCCAACTCTTTTATAGGGGAGCTAGTGGAGGATGAGCAGCCATATACCATGGAAGAGGGTGAATGGAATGATTTTCTTGTTCAGATTTTGAGTACTTAGCATTTTAGTTAATATTTTTTTCTCTTTTTTGCTGTCGATCTCTACCAGAATTAATATATGTAATTGTTGACGGGATTTAGGCTTTACGCCCCCCTTGTTGTATCTTCTTCTTCAACTAATAATATGACTATATGAGTTATAAAAGTTTCATCTTATGGTTAATTGCCATAAAAACCCAACAATTAATGTCATTTGTTATCTGAGATTACTTATCTTTCTGTAAGTAGCAATAGTTGTTACTTTTAAGTCTTAAAGTCAAATCAATCAACAATATTGATATATCAACAAGTTGGATCTAACAAAAACATCAATTCCAATAATGATTTGAGAAGAAGGCAATGGATGTGTTTGAAGATGTCTGTTACTGCACATGTTGGGATCAGGGTATCAATCATCTTTTCACCTCATAATTCGTTTTTCTCACAAGTTACTAGTGTATATTCACTCAAATTGATTGCAATCCATGCCATGTTCTTTAAACCTTAATTCTTTGCCCTTTGGTTGGACTTGCTCTTAAACTGGCGGCACCATAAATTAAAGAGATACGAGTTAGCTTCTGTAACCAACAACTTTTCACCAACTATATACAAGTCTCACTCTGAATCAGCTGAGGTTTGCTAAGCTCAATTTCCTTGAAATCCTTTTGGCTTTTCCTAGACAATGCCATTTCAGGATGAGGAGGTAAGAACTTTGCAAGCAAGGGCGTCAGAACAGGAACTAATCGTTCGAGGAGGTGTTGATCTTCTTAAAGCAGAAATAGGACAAGCAGTACTTGCAAGAGTAATAGAACTAACGGTAATTGTTCCATAATCTTCTAAACTTTTAAGACGAAGCACTGAAACGTACAAAAACAGAACAAAGTTGATAGTCTTCATCACCAAATCCTCAAATGAAGAGTCTTCTATGGGAGGTTGAAGTCAGCCAGAAGAATTTGTAGGAGAGCAATTTCACTCTAAAGCCTAACCAAATTCCTCCTGGACAGGAGAATAATTCAACAAACATTAGGCCGAAACTGAAAAAAAATTATAAGAGCATGAACACGAGAAGAGAAACAAAGTTGAAGAAATGTTTGAAAAGCAACAAAGAAAATAGATCAAGGATGTGCAGGCACCTCTATCTCCCAAAAATACAGCTTTGTCAATAGCTGAACTTGAGATCGAATTTGTGAATGGGCTTATATGGAGAAGGGTGATGAAGCCTTGAATGATGTAGGTTTGGGGGTTTCCACTGTACAGCTATGAAGAAACTAAGGACCTTTAACCTGTGACACTACTATAACCATCTTAGAATCTTCTTCACTCTGATGTGTATGTATAGCCCTGTCACCTGTCTCACAACCCATTCTTAGCCTGGCTTTGAAACACGATATTTAGCAAGCGAAAGAGTAGTTTTGTCAAAATCCTCGTCAGTCACAATGGGTCCAATCGTCCAGAAAGATAAGAAATTATAATGGGAAGAATTATGTACTTGTTCCACTAGGAAGAAGCAGGGGCCGTTAATCTTTTGATATCGGCTCCCAGCATATGAATTTTTGTATCCCAGCATATGAATTTTTGTATCTACATTCTCATAACCACGGTCAATATGAGCAACACCGCTGATCTCAGTAGTACCTTCTGCAGCCAATGCAGCTAATACCAATGATATCCCACCTCTGAGGTCAGTTGCAGCAAGGCAGGAACCAGACAAACCACTGCCAGCAGAATAGAAACCATTAGAGCGCCATTTAGTTTCCAATTGAAAAAGAAGAGAAAACAGTAAGAAAATAAATAAAATTAAGAGAAATATTTTAAAGGATTTTGCATACCTTCTATTATCTTTCCCGAAAACCAGAGCAGAGCTTGCACAGACTTGAATTTTTGCTCCAAGCTTCCGCAGTTCGTTTACTAGTATAAAGCAGGGAACATGTATGACAATAGGTCAATAGGTCAATGCAAGTAGCGTCATTTGTAACAAATATTATCATCTTTCCAGACAGAAAAACAAAGAAGGAATGTCTATAAAAGAATACAGGGGATAAGAAGTATTTCCTCCTTGTACTCTTTTTTAAAACTATCAAAAACCAATTATAAAAGAAAAACTGGAGACAGTGTAAGGGTTTAGAACAAGACTCGACAACATAGATGTACACACCTTAATGCCTCATTATGTGTGTTTATTATGTATGTATGCATGTACACAGACACAAACATGCATGGACACGTGCATACTATGTGGCTAATAAGATCATGAACCCTCAATGATCCACACCTTCATTAATTGAGAATCTGCATATAAAATACAAATGCGAATGCACACAGTATATACCACATACCATTTGCCATGCGCTTTTCAAATACATACTCTTCTACAGGACTTAAACCATTGCACGTGGTTAGCAGGGCCATTGTTTACAGTTGGAGATCTGTAGGAAACCCGGGGAATGGCCCTGTCTTAACCTCAAAACCTCGCAAATTCTCACCACTTTGAGACACTGCTGAAACTGAAGTAATAATGAAATATACCACAGCATGAAATTAAATTACCACAAGAGGCAGATAAGCAGAGCAAACAAAATGGGACCAAAGCTATTTATAAAACAATTTAACATACTTCCAAGGTATCATGAGAGCATTGCCTTATTTTGCAACCAGCGGCCAAGAGTTTTTGCATCAGACAGGAAACTTGGGAAGGAATGACAGGTGAAATTGAAATGAATGAGCGAGCAATAGCTGCAGCAAGCAAAAACGTGCCTGCTTCAATACGATCAGGTGCAATAGTACATTTACAACCATGAAAATGAGATTTTCCCTTGATGACAAGCTTTGTTGCTTCCTGCTCCTTCCACACAGGCCCCACTTTTAGTCAGAAATCGAGCAAGATCAACCACTGGTTCCTGTGGTTAAATGTTGTCGAAAAGTCCGAAAACAGGTCACTTAATAAAATCCATTAGACAGCAAACAAAAACACTTGAACATTTTCCATTATCATCACAATCAGAAATAAAAACTTCAGAGAGATTCACTAATCATACTCTGGCAACACTGGACAGTATAGTTGTTCCATCAGCCATACATGCAGCCATCAGAAGGGTTTCTGTTGCCCCAACGCTAGGGTAATCAAGTTGGAAACTTCCCCCAACCAATCCTCTTCCATTTAATGCATATGCCTGAACTTTGCCATCCCTGTGTATCACAGAAATTTACTTGATCAACTCATCTCACCATTCATAGATGATAGACCATGTAAATAGTTGAATACCAATGCAATTGGCTAAACTTTACTATGGGTTAATCATAAAAACAAGTGTTACTGACTAAGGAAACAGGCAAGTCATGTAGAATAACAGTCACTAACATAAAAATTTGCCAAAGCTGCCATAGCTGAGATTAGCAATTTAATTTTGTACTTGTAACTGGTTTGCGGTAATTTAACAACATAAATGTGCTTACGTTATACCTTCAACCTTAGATGGCATCTTAGTCTCTTTTCGAGACAAAAACTATATACAAGTGTAACTATAATTCATCATCTCACACGCCACATAAACCAGAGAGTTTAATTCACATGAACATTTAGCAAGTGGTCTCTCTTTTAAGAATGCACTAGTAGCACCCCATGGGCCATGTAATACGTGGCAAGTACAGTGTAACTGTGTAAGACATCAAAGATATCTGAAATTAAAACCTTGGTGGTTAAAAGAAGGCACTTTATCAATTCAAAACACAGAAGGGAGAATACAGAAATTATGTTAAATTTAGTGCGGCAACTCCCCATGGACCTCCTGAACTCCTGTGAAGGAGAAATTTTACTCCTGCACAGGAAGAAAGGAGTCTAATAGCCATATCGATTCACGACTTAAATGTAATGAGCTTTGGAGAAACAAAAAAAGAGAGAGAGAGAGCTTTAAACCCCAAATGTTTTGATCAATGGTATAATGAATATCAAAGCATCTAGCTGTTGCATCATCCAGTATCTAAACACTAATAAGAACATTTAGAACAGTGAACTCCGAGCACTACAAAAGCAGTTCCTGACAAAAAAGTTGAAAATTATTGAAGATGGTGGACACTCACTATATAAAATTGAAATGGTTCACAGTGAGATATGCTTTTTGAGATGGTTAACAGAAAAAGATATGCTCCGTAGGATGGTTATCAGAAAGAAAAATCATGAGAGGGTATGTTATCATCATAAGATTCATAACACATTCTGTCCCAATCTGCTGATTAATAAAGAAAATATGCTTTGCTTCGAGGGAAACACCTTCAAGAGATGAAATTTGTGACCTATCTACCACAGTAACACATGGTTTCATTCCTTACATGGGACTTGGGAGATAAAAAGAAAGAAAAACAGAAAAAGAAATCACCCCTCCAGTTTGTTTCCTTTACTGACTCATCATATTATAAGCAAGGTACTGCTGGATCTGACAATGAAAAATACCTAAAATGGAAATAGCTTGAACAACAGCATAACCATCCATAACAGTATTGAGTAAGTCAGTTCTAAATGTGCTATACTTCTACACAATGTAGTTAGAAAATCACACACCAGTGTCGCCACGCATATCATACTACATTACTACTCTTACCCCAATTCTTCAAAATAGTCCATCTAGTACCACTCCTAACAGTAGCACAAATTTTTGCAACACAATCAAAATTCATAAAAGTTCAAGTCAACTAATTCATCATAAAGTGACCATACAATCTCCAGTATATATGCTTAATCTCATGCAAATCTTAATCAAAATTCTGTGAGCATTTCTATGGAACTAGCAGATGCATCAAAGCCAAGTACATTTCTGAAATCGGCTAAAGCAAAGAGGAAGAAACTTACTTCATCTCCACAACAGCACCAAGAGCTTGAAGACCCCGAATGTAAAGGTCCACCGGTCTAGCACCAATGTCACAGCCACCGGGTAATGCAACCACAGCCTCACCGAACCGGGCTACCAGCGGCCAAAGAACGAAAAACCCACCTCGGATCTTCCGAATCTCATCCGAATTAGGCTCAACATATGTAATCCCACAGTGTTAAGTGTTAACCATGATTTCGCTGATCAAAAACTTCAACTTTAGCACCCAGAGAGGCTAAGACAGAAGCCATTGTGCTAGTATCTGACAAATTGGGCACATTGTGAATGACTGAAGTGCCTGCGCAGCAAAGGGTAGCTGCGAGAATGGGCAAGGCTGAGTTCTTGGAGCCACTGATGGGTACATGGCCGGAGAGCTTGGAAGGGCCGGTGATGATGAGCTTTGGTTAAGGGGTTTGGATTTGGGTTCGGGTATCGGGTTCGTGTTGTTGGAGTTTAAGTGGGTTTAGGAGGGAGTGGAGTAGGGGGTTTTGGAGAAGTTGAAAGGTTGAAGACAAAGCAGGTAGCCATTTTTTTAAGTTGCCGCCAAGTGCTGAGAAAACAACAAAAGCTTCAATATTGAGACCTGGTTTTATTGGTTTATATGGAAGTGGCACTTTTCACCAAGTAACTGTAACTGAAGTCAGCTTCAGCTGATCTGGATAACTGGATTATTGAGTTTGATACTAGGATACAACTTATTGAAGGTGATTGTGTATTATTAGGTTCTTAATTCACCATTACCAATTGAAGATTATGTCAGCAAAAAATAAGTTAAATCGCAAATTGTGTAGTTACTCATTTGTATCGAGCTATGTTTTTGACAATGAGAGCTTCTATTCATAGCTCTAAAATTAGTATTTAGACTTCCCCACTTAATAGACCTCAAACTTACTTACGTAGATACCTCCCTAATTTTCCCATAATACCCATAATCCAATAATATCAATAAAAACTTTTTTTTAGAGTGTTTTATTCATATACCTCCAAAATTGGTAGTTTGACGTCCATCAATTTTTGAACATTTCACAATATTATTTTACTCTTGATATAACTAAGCTGAAAAAAAAAAAAAATCAATTGATAGCTCTCTCCCCCTCCCTCCTCCCTTGCTTATTGTTGTAGAGACCAAGAGCAGTTCATTTCTTCAACTTCCTAAGATTCCCTCGTTTCATATATTTGCTCGAACAGTACGCTCCAATGGATGAGTATGATTTTAAGAGAAAGTGGTTTGTTGGTGTTTTGGTTAAAGAATATTGCATATCCGAAATTGACTCGAGGAACTGCAAAGTAAGAAACTGGTATGGGTGTGTGTGTTTGGTGGGGTGGTAAGGCTTTGGTCTCATATATAAGAGGTCAGGAGTTCGAGCCCCATCAAGGGTGGGAATGGGGTGGGGTTTTAAAAAAAAAAAAAAAAAACTGGTATGTTGATTTCTCCGCTGCTTGGTAAGGATGAAGACCATAACAAAAACAAAAGGGAAAAAATGGCATGAGGATGACCATTTGTTGATTTCATACCTCTAAAAGGGCAAAAACTTTTTTTAATTATTTTTTCTTTCTCTTTTGTGTCTTTATTGGTAATTTGATATGAGTTGACAAAGTCAACTATCACTTGAAAAAAGAAAGAGGTCCAAATGCCAATTTTGGAGATATGAATAGAAGCTCTCTATGATGAATTGTTGGTTTCTTAATTAACTTTCTATGAAAATAATCTTTAGATTGAGGTGCACGATGGTATCCCAACAAAACCAGACTAATCTCCCGCCGCAAGTACACAAACCAGAAAATCCCTCAAACATGCTGGCCACAAACTGGTGGGAGTTGGAACTCAAATGTTAAACATGAGAGTTCCATGCTAGGCCCTTAACTAGGCCTGGGCATTTTAGCTCGAAAGCCCGGATTGGACTGATCTGGACAGTTGGGTCCGGGCCGGGCTTTGAGGAAAAAAAAACACAAAAAAATAAGGCCCAGACCGTTTGAGTTTTAATGGGCCGGTCCCGGGCCCTAGAATCCATAAACCTCAAAAGCCCGTTCAATTTTATACCTATATGCTCTTTCAGTTTTATCCCACTTTTTCCCTCAATCCCTTTTACTCTAGTTTCGAAAAACCTTAGAAGTTAGAACCCTAATTCCTAAATTTTCAGATTTCAATCTCCATCGTCGAACCCAGCCTTCAATCCCCTTCATGTCTTCGTCGAAAATCTAATTTCTCAATCCTATCCTAAGCCCCAAGCCTCATTTCAGAATCAAACATCACAAAAAAAAAATAAAGATCCCACCTTCCTTCAATATGCACCCCTTTCTCAGCCTAAACCCGATGAACCCTAAATCCCATACCTAGTTCATCAAATCCATCCCTCATCAAATCTCATACCCAGCCTATCTCAGCGACCAATTGCCTTCATTTAGATAGAACCCCAGCCCTCCAAATCTCCTTCATCCCATATTCTCAATCCAAATCCAACCTCCCAATTCCAAATCGAAAAATCTCATGGAAACAAAAACTCCCACTTAGGGACTTAGATAGTGCCAGCTTCCGTCCATTATGAGGGAGGTGAGGCAAATATATCTCTTCCTTCAGCGAAGAGAAAGCAAAGCAAGAGAAAGAAGTTGTTTATGGAAATTTTCCAGTTCTACCACCTGTATTTCAGTTCTAAGACTTGGAACCTGAAAGGCCCGAAGGACCGGCTCGTATACTTTCAGTCCGGGCCTTCTCGGTCCCTAATTATTGGAATTGTGATTTTGGCCCAACCCGATCGTTCTGGTCCCGGTCCCTGCAAAATCCATGTCGGGCTGGGACCACGCCCAGGCCCACCCTTAACCAACCTCACACTAAGTGGTTATGGTGATATCTTCTCAATATTGAATTTTGCCCTAAGCCTAATTATTAAACTACAACATTGCCACTCCCTTTCCTCTCTCTCTCTCTCTCTCTCTCTCTCCAGACGACGCTCTCTCTCTCTTCACTCTCGCACTATGACGGCAGCTCTCTCTCTTCCTCAACACGACGCCGGCACTGCCGCGCCATGGAGGCTCCGGACTTGGAGGAAGAGATCGGAGCTTTCTCCGGTTGCGGCGATTTTGCATGCATATATATATATATATATATATATATATATATATATATATATATATATATATATATATAGTCCGGCTACACTAAGGACGTCCTTACCTAGCCTTAGGTACGGATTTCCGGTTTTCACCCACTTTCCGATCACATTTTCACATCTTAACCGTTCAGTTTTTAGGTTCTAATGTATAGATCACCTCTGCAAATTTTCAGCCAATTTGGTAATCGTTAAGGTATCAAAAACTGCAATTTACCATTATAAATACGAACGGTTCCGGTTTGACAGATTCGGTCTGTTCGTTGAAATTGCAGTTTTGTACGCCTTAACGATCACCAATTTGGCTAAAATTTTGCAGAGGTGATCTCTACATTAGGACCTAAAAACTGAACGGTTAAGATGTGAAAATGTGATCGAAAAGTGGGTGAAAACACCAAATCCGTACCTAAACCTTAGGTAATGACATCCTTACCTGAGAAAAATCCTATATATATATATATATATATATATATATATATATCCTATCCAGATTTCAGAGCGAGGTTAGGGTTTAGGGTCACTTTTCAGTCGCATATCCACATCTCGACCGTTCAGTTTTTAGGTACTAATGTATAGATTATCTCTGCAAAATTTCAGTCAAATTGATGGTCGTTAAGGCATTGATACTAATGTATAGATTTCAGAGCGAGGTTATATATCCTATCCAGATTTCAGAGCGAGGTTAGGGTTTAGGGTCACTTTTCGGTCGCATATCTACATCTCGACCGTTCAGTTTTTAGGTACTAATGTATAGATTATCTCTGCAAAATTTCAGTCAAATTGATGGTCGTTAAGGCATTGATAACTGCCTTAAAGCTAGTACGGTCCATGTTGGACAGATTTAGTTCGTCTATTGGTTTGAACGAGTTAGATACCTTATAGATCATCAATTTGACTGAAATTTTGCAGAGATGATCTATACATTAGTACCTAAAAACTGAACGGTCGAGATGTGGATATGAGATCGAAAAGTGACCCTAAACTCTAACCTCGCTCTGAAATTTCAGAGCGATGCCTCGCTCTAGATAGGATCTAATATATATATATATATATATATATATATATATATATATATATATATATATATATATATATATATATATATTCGCGATCAAGACTTAATTGCAATATATAAAACAAGGGAGGAAATCCTTACTGAATTGGTCCAGGTCCACCATCTTAATTGCCATATGAGTGGCTTGATAATTAACTTACATAGCCCAACGTCCAATATTCCTTCCTTAATTGGCCCCCTGTAAGTAATTATATAAATATATACAGAGAAAAGTTCAGCTACCGTCCCCAAATTATTCTGCCAAGGCCAATTTAATACCCGAACTCTCAAAAGTATCAATGTGATACCCAAAGACCTAAATTGGCATCAACGTGATACTTCCGTCCAAAATTTCTGACGGCGTCGTTTGTTTGCTGACGTGGCAAGCACGTGGGTAAAAAAAAAAGGGCAAAATCAACTTTTTACTCTTTTTTTGTTAATTTTCATTTTTTTTTTTTTTAAGAAAATTTCAGCTACCGTTCCCAAACTATGGTGCCAAGCCCAATTTGATACCTGAACTCTCAAAAGTATCAATGTGATACCCAAAGACGTATTTTGACATCAACGTGATACTTCCGTAAAAAATCTCTAACGGCACTATCTGTTTACTGACGTGGCAAGCACGTGGGCCCTTAAAAAAAAAGTGAAATGACCAATTTACCCTTCTTTTTTTTGTTAATTTTTTTTTTTTTCTTTTCATTTATATTTCTTCTTCTTGTTCTTGTTCTTCTGGGATATTGTTCTAACCAAACCGCCGCAAGCTCCGCTCCTTCTCCTCCACCCAAGAATCAAAGAAAAATGGCTTATGCTTCTTCTTCAACCTCAGTCCTCTTCTTCTTCTCTCGCCTCCTCCTCTCTCTCATCTCCTTCCCCTCCGCCCAAACCATTACCAACACTGCCATCATCCTCTCCAATTCCTGCTACAAATTCATGTTCTTCGCACTCAACTCCCAGCGGACAGACCCAAAACCAAAGTTGGGTGACACGATTAACAAAAAAAAAAATCAAATCTTTCTGCACCCAGAAAACTGCTCTGGGCACCTAGAGACGCCCATGTCTTCTTCTCCGCCAAAACTGATTTCCTTCTTCTCCGCCTAGCAACTTTCCTCTTTCGGGACAACCAACTGGGAAACTGGTTCGCTGCACACCAAATTTTGGTGAACCTTAGCTCCACCAACCATCTTCTTCCTTCGCAAAGACCGTCACCCATTCGCTAATAGAACCTCCGTTCATCAAACGCCCTCCTCCACCGCCACAACCTCAGCGTCATCTTCCTCCACCGCCACCGTCATGTCAGTAACAACAGATATCAGATACTCCGATCAAAATCACAATCACAAGGTCAAAGCAACATATAACTATGAATTCATGTATACAAGAACTAAAAACAAACCCAGCATAAACCAAAAAAGCAAAAGCAACCCAGATAGCATTTGAGCACAATTAGATCAAGAAAAAGACTTGGTAGCTGGTACTTGGTACCTTTGGCTTCTCCCACACACTGTCAATTGCTCGATTTGGGTAAATGGGTCATTTCACCTTTTTTTTTGGACCCACGTGCTTGCCACGTCAACAACACAAACGGCGCCATCATAAATTTTAGCGGAAGTATCACGTTGATGCCAATTTAGGTCTTTGGGTATCATATTGATACTTTTGAGAGTTCAGGTATCAAATTGACCTTGGCAGAATAGTTTGGGGACGATAGCTGAATTTTTCTCCAAAAAAAAGAAGGGTAAATGGGTCATTTCACTTTTTTTTTTGACCCACATGCTTGTCACGTCAGCAAACAAACGGCGCCGTAAAAATTTTTGGACGGAAGTATCACGTTGATGTTAATTTAGGTCTTTGGGTATCACATTGATACTTTTGAGAGTTCGGGTATCAAATTGACTTTGGCAGAATAGTTTGGGGACGGTAGCTGAATTTTTCTCATATATACAGTCTTATGCCAACTTGCATGGTACTCATAAGCAAACCAATCATTATTAATTATCAAATATTTGATAACTAATAATGATTCGATAAATACCGATATCTGCTTCTAGATTGCTTGGCCTCCAAGTAGACTTTATTAGCCTCTAAACAATATATTCCGAACTTGTTGAAAATATATAGTTTGAGCCACGGATATTGGCCTGGATTTCTTCGAGTCCCCCTTGTCGGGAAAAAATGTTAATTTTGGGTTCAAACACTCAGTACTCAGAGAAAGAGATTAAAAAATTTACCAAATCAGCAACAAATTTTTTTTTTTTTTTTTTGAATCAATCCATCAATGATTGCATTACTCAAGCCAGAATGACCATTACATATGTCACGCCCCCAAATCCAAGGCCAATATTGTACTGAAATATGGCTCGTGAATTTGTGACGTGAGTCAAAACGAATAAAATTTTCTTCTTGAATAAGTCAATAGAAAGTAAAAGAAATTATATACATGTCTGAATAGTACTTTTATTAGGAATTGAAATTATTATTTTTACAATACTGAAGTTGAACAAAATATTTCTCTTGAGATAGTAATAGAAAAACATTCTTTTATCTAGTAGGTTCATCCCGTTTCCCCAAGCATCTACTCAATACCTGAAAACAAGAAGGTGTAGCATCATGAGCAACACAAGCCCAGTAAGTACACAACTTACATTCTTATATTAATGTGTCTAATAAGAAATCAAATATGGACAACCAATTCAAAATGTACCAAGAACCATTTATATGTTCATACGAATTCTTAAATATGTATATGTATACACACAATACACACACACATATATACAAATATATTCATCCGTGTGAATGGTTTATGAGACTGGTAATAAATCACATAATCACATCTCCTTATTGAACCAACAATTATTGCAGCATTAATATGAAATAACCTCAAAGCAATGCATGCTCGATTCTCTTTTCACTTAGCACCATAACATATTGATAATATATCGCAAATAGATATTTGATCAAAATAATATAAGTACACTTCTCTTCATAGTGAATTTTCGGATTAACTGGTAACAAATCATAAATCCACATGCTAGGGTCCAACGTACTATACCAAAGCATGGGACAACCAGGTTGACTGGTAACAAATCACAAATCCACGTACTAGGGTCCAACGTACTATACCCAAAGTACGGGAAAGCCGCAGCATACTAGGGTCCAACGTACTATACCCAAGTATGTATACTCAAAGTAAGCACCATTCCTAAGAGTATAATAGTGCACTATCTGTAGGGACTAGGGCCCAAGGCTAACTTCTACATAACACCAAAACACGTTTACCAGTAATTCACTTAAGCACGGGGTAGTACTAATCACCCGGCTTCACAACTGTACTTCTCAAACATAATTAAATTCACAACATACAATCTTTATGAATTATAGATCATAATATATGTATATGTACTCACACATATAGATACATATACTTAGGAATAATCTCATATGAAAACATGTGTAACATAATTGTATATCACAAATAAGTAAATTCACTAGCAAACAACATAATTAAAAAGAAGCTTATACATAATTGAAATCAAGTAAAATAGGTAATAATAAAGCGCAAGTATTAAATAAGTAACTATAAACAATTTAACAAAATTATATTATAGTTAGTATTTCAGTCCTTATGTCCAAATCCATTGAAGTTCATCAACCGTATTCATGTTTCTCCGATTAGAGTCATCAAACTTCAAGATGTGTTATGTTGTCCATCACAAGTCCGAATTAGTCAAATGGGTACACCAATTCAAAGGGTTTTTCACAAGGAATCCAATGGAATAAGTCATGTAGTCCGGATCAGAGTGATATAGTCCAGAAATGGTGAAGAACCATAACAGTGCAGAAACCGATATTTTTGTTACTGACCTTTGATTTCTTAGTCTTTACGTACAGTGTCAAATTACCAATACCTCTCAAACTCTCCAGATCAAAAGTAGAGGTCCTAAGCTTCAAATTGATATAAAGTTTGTAGAAAACGGATAAGAAATGAGGGAGATATGAATTTTTGAAGTTGTGATGGCTGTATGAGATTTCCAGCGAGTTTAAAAGTTGAAAACTTTGATTAGCCATAACTTCTTCATTTCTTAACCTTTTTGAGTGATTCAAAAGCCTAAATTGAAGAACTTTTGATGAGGAATTTAATACTTAATTATTTTTGACAAAACAGAATTTGTTATATACGAAAAATACGGGTTTGCAGCAAAGCAGATCCTTTTCCATTTTATCATTGATTATGCAATTTGATAAATCTTAAAGACAAAAGAATATAGGAATGTATTCATGTACTTACTTAAGAAACTCAGAAGGTGAGGTGAAGATTTTGGTCTTGAAATCAAGCTTGGACTTCTTTGACAAAAAGGGAATTTCTTAAGAGAAAAAGAGTGAAGGATTTGTGTGAGAATCTTGAGTTTTCTCTTCAACTAAGGAGGCTTCAAATCAGTTTTGCACTTGATTGTTAAGCTTGTAGGAAAATATGATAGAGCTCATGTGTTTATATAGGCTAGAAATAAGCATAAAATAAGTAAGTGACTTAATATTGTAAGGTGAGTGATTAATCACTATTTAGGTTAAATGATTAAAGGAAAAGATAAAATAAAAAAAAATAATAAAAGAAAGAAAGCATAAATCAACTTGCTAATTATATATATATATATATATATATATATATATATATATATATATGTATGTATGTATGTACACACACATCCATATGCACATTTACCCAATTAATAAGTAAAGAACTTTAGTGCTTTCTTAAGGTAAAAATAGCAATAATTAGTACTAAAATGACATGCATCACAAAAATAATATAGATAATAGTATTGAGCTCAATGATAAATATCGAGTGTACACAAGAAATACGAACTAAGGTATTTTGATAAGTTTACTAGAAGTCTAGTATTAAAAAAAATTACATATCTTCTCAGTGCGGTATGTGATGATATTGATTT
Source organism: Rosa rugosa (assembly GCF_958449725.1). Taxonomy (NCBI): domain Eukaryota; kingdom Viridiplantae; phylum Streptophyta; class Magnoliopsida; order Rosales; family Rosaceae; genus Rosa; species Rosa rugosa. The sequence goes on along the minus strand of NC_084821.1, from coordinate 51,987,617 downwards.
CTAAAAAGAAAATACTCAAAACAAAGTAAGACTTTTCGAATATAACTAATAATATAGTGTTCTATAGTTGACACTAATTTTCGGGTTATTACAACATACCCCTCCGCTACCATTCAAAGATAGACAAGAGGTTGTGGAGGTAACACACGGTACATAGTACTAGACCACTCATTAGACAACCAGTGCTCACTTATGAAAGCAAGCCTATTACTGCGATAACCTAGGACGTAGTAATAGACCAAGTAAAACTATACTCATTAGTGCTCGAAAGAAAACTAACAAGCATAGGTTCCTAATACAAGGAATTATTTTAATTTAGACAAAACTAAAACATAGTAAAGGCCTAGGGCAATAACCCTAGCCCAAAATAGCAGGCCCAACAGCATCCAAAAGAAAAGTCCAACTCCAGAGCCCATCAAGCTGGTCCGGCCCCAGCCCATATCCTCAACGACATGTCGTTTGCCACAATCCCAGCGTGCCTGACGCCATGCCGCACGTCACAAACCCAGCAGCACTGCCCGACCCGCTCTGCTACGACCCGTGCCACGCCGATCTACGCCGCCGCGACTACTCACCGCTTCGGCCCAAACCCCCGCACCTCACGCCGCCACAGCTCATGCCTGAGACACGCCGCCACAGCTCATGCCGCACCGTACGCCGTTCGAAAACCCGTTGGTCTTGATCAGCACACCCCGTCGCCGATTGAGATGCGGCCAGAACCCCAACCCCGAGCAGTCTGGAAACCCCGAAGCGCACCACCCATGAATGATTCGGCTAAATCGGATCGAAAGCCCGTCCAGCAGCAACCCCAAGACGATGGCAAGGCCCGGAGGCCAACACCGGTCGGGGAGCCGCCGGACGAGATAGAATATTGGTGTGGAAAAAACTTTTAGGGATTTTAGGGTTTTCTCTCTCCCTAAGATTAATCTCTTAGAACCAAGCAGCAACAAACTTGTGCAATGGAAGAAAGGGGAAAATAAATGTACCGAGTATTTAATGCCCCCCTTAACAAAAGAAAGATATAGAAGAAATCTCTCAGTTTAGTTCATATAGTTTTTTTTTTCGAATATGTTTAGTTCATCTAGTTTAGTTAATTAGTTGTTGCAGGGGCCGGATATATAAGAAAGAGATAAGAACTCTTAGCATGATACATGAACAAGTTCTACCAAAATCATATAACCATTTACTAATACGTATATAAAGTTATCTTAGAGGTGCCACTATATATAAATGACTATACCCTATGCTTCAGGGTTCTTACTTCTTAGGCCTAAGAATATTCCATATAGCAGTCAATATACGTACGTTGGCTTGGCTCACCTTCCTCAGCTTGTTTGGCCAGCAGCAGCTTGGTTTTGTAGTAGTGATCATCTTCATGTCTGTACTTCCAGGCCTCCTGAACAAGGTGGAACATTTCAACTCTGGTAAATCCATCTTTGACCTCACTGCTGACTCTGATTTTTTTGTTCTCGCCTCCGCGCTAACCTCCAAGATGTCATTGGAATTAATTTCAAATTCCCCCAAGAAATTTGAGTTTCCCCAACTTTTTCATGTCATCACCCTCATAAAGAGTCATCATGCTTCTTTTCTTGTGACCTCTTCAGAGAACCAAAAGTTAATAACTGTCTTGTACTCTTGTTAATTGCTGGAATGGGAGTCTTCCTTGGAATAACAGTCTTCTTATTCAGGACCTCCAACTTTTTTTGTTTTGGGGATAGTAGGGCAAGTAGTTGTATTATCGGGCTGAATGTCACATGAGTCACGGATAGTGTAGTTGCATCACAAATCGATAGAGACTGCACCTCTTTTATACTAGCTGTGCACAACATTGCACCTACAAGAGATGCACCATAAGCAACCACCGGCTCTTTTTCTTCTCTGTTGATACTCACTTGAATCCCTCTAACTCTAAGGTACACTTGCACAAGTTCCTGCAGCATGGGGACCTTTGAGGAACAGCCAAGCAGCAACACATCCGAGACACTAGTTGCGTCCATTGCAGCATCATCTAAACACTTGTCAACTAGCTTGACTCACTGGTCATATAAATCCCAGTTCAACTGATCAAATTTATCCCTGGTAATAGTTCCATCGAATTGGATATAGATGCATCTGCAAACATGTTTGGAGTTTGGAGAACATAACATATCTAGGAAAAATATATCTCTCCTTTACAAGCATAAGAACCTTTACAAGTTGAAATGGAGAATAAATAGAGGCAGTAGAAACAGCCAAATAGTGCATTACCCCAGCTAGAAAGTTTAAAGCTAACTTAGGTATGTAGCAAACAGAACAAGAAAACCAGAGCAGCATTCAATATTGGCAAAACTCACTCTTCTATCATTCTTCTAATGGCATTGGCAAATGTACAATCAGTGACAGAAACTTATGGCTGTTGCAATTGTTACCTGGGGTCTGCATAGCAAAAATTGTTGCAATAGAATGTGAGTCACATTAAAAGATTAAATCCAAGTCTCATAACCAGATAATAGCTAGATTCGATCCACCAGCAAAACTAGAAAAAGGAGGACTACAAAGTAAAATAAGAAACTTAAAGGAAATACTGAACTAACTTTATGTGTGCATGTGTTGTAGTCTCCTTTCAAGGATTTGGTTCAAATAAACTTGGATGTTCAAGATATAACTGCACAGAGAGAGGTTGGCTACTCATTGACTTAAGAGGGGACGTCACTAAGGGAAGTTGTTGGCACTGCCTTGTGTCTGTCGGAATCAACGATCCTCTTTCACCCATACTCGTACTTGCCTGAGGAAGGGAATGAAAGTAAGCCGTTATCTCCCACCCGCCATCTATAGTAGAAAAAAAAGCCTACAGCAGCACTGCAATCTTCAAAGAGAAGCATGAAAACCCAGAAGGACCAAAATGTAGTTCAAGAGTGCAGTAACCACCCAAGCATCTGGTCAGCATTCAACCAATTAAACCGAAGATGGAAGTGTTAAAAACAAAGGACAACAAAAGGAAATTAAATTGGATAGTTAAGATCAAAATACAACATCGAAGCATGAAACTGAATAAAAAAATTTAATATGAACTTTAGGACTTATTCTGGGAAAGAACCCTTATGCTTCATAAAAAAAGACTTGAGAACACCAGGTCAGCTTCTTCAACCTTTGAGACATAGGACTGATCCCCAGTGAGCTTAAACATTAATTGTTCGATAGGGTTGTTGTCACTGTTGAAGAAAATGACTGTTACTCTCTCCACCAGACCTTATTTTGTAAATTTTATGTCCGTTTCAGTGAGATTGCATGGCACATTATTGGGAAGAAACAAGATAAAACATGAATAAGGAGAAGATTATGTTGAATCATACTCACAGGGGAATAGAAGGCGTCAACATGAGTATGACCCAATCTTAATTTGTTTCTATCATCACAAAATGAAATTTTGACTTGTTTTCCCAGAAGAGAAATCAAATTGCCGTTCATAACATAAAGCAGCGAAAGCTATGTCAAATGAAGCAGAAATGTAACGTACTTCGTCCCAATATACAGTCCACTAGACCATAGCATGAATTCAGTTATAAAGAGAAGCAACCCAGCAATAATGAGGGAACTTAATCAACTTATTATGATGAATGTGGAGCATATATCCACATAGTGCATCTTCATTCGCACAAAAGTTCAAACTCTATCATTTATCCTAAACACTCGAACTAACCGTTACTGTAACCCATCCCTAACACACGTTGGTGTTCGAGCAAACTACAGTAGAAACATATATTTGAACGTTCTATATATAGGAGTGATGAACATATGAGCAAAATATACCATATTCCTAATCCTAACAGGTAATGTGAGAAAAAGAATTCCACCTATTCGCCATTTGCATATTCAATGTAAAAGTTTCAGGTTTCAACAAAACAGGTCAGTAGTCTTTTCCAAACTCAACCACGTACTGACTAGTTGCATTGGATAATTGTAAAAACAACTTATTAAGAAAAACACCAAAATTAAAATTAGGAGTTCTTTTTTCTTAAAGGACCAACCTTTTTGATAAAAGGAAGAAGAGTCCTGAGACAGCAGAATGGATATAATCTATATGAACCACCAAATATAAACTCTAAGAACATGGATTTTGGTTTCTGGGTTTTCCAAAATAATTGAAGGATAACAAACCCAATACCATATATTTGCAGAAACCACAAACAAGAAATGGGCTTTGTGATTGAATGTGATTAGAACAAACCTGAAGGGTAAGTTCTTCTACCAAAATTCGAGCTGTTTCATCTGTACAATCTTTCAATTTGGATGAGAAACACAAAGAAATACAAAGCGTAACAATTTCAAAAGTAAAAGGGAGCATTTACAAAACCTTGAGGAGACTGCCAGCTCTGCACTACTATAGTCTAGACTCTACAGTGAGGAATGAGAGCCAAGTTTGGAAATTTCAATTTTGAATTGTTTTAACAGACTAAGTGAGTAACCCGCTCTTTGGCTGGTCTACCCGATTAATGTCCAAGCCCGACTCACCAGGATCGGGTTTTTCCTTAAGTTTTTATTTTTATTTTTTATTTTTATTTTGAAATTTTTTTTTTAAGGGTTGATTTAAAGGTTAGGAAGGGTAAGAGCTACACTTTTGTTGCGAGTAAATGATAAAAAAAAAAAAATAAATAAATAAATAAATTATCTCACACCTATAAATTTATTATTTGTAGCTCAAACTAAAATTTTCTCTTAAAACTTCTTATTTCACAATTTTTCTTCACTTTTCTAACATTTTCCCATATTCCTATCGCCAAACTACTTGATTTCACGACCATAGCACAGCTGTGGACACCTATCTGTACTTCTCTAGAGACACCTCCATTGCCACAACACATCATCCACTCTCACCTACCTTCGAAAATGTCACCCACCATAAGAAATATAACTAATTTGAAAAAGAAAATAATAAATACTGAACTTTGAAAATGTATATCACTATTTCGTACATATCTATCTAATTGTTGCATTTCATGAGACAACAATGATTTTACTTTCTTCTCAAAACTAACACGGAAAGGGATGAGAGGGCCTCCGAAACTTATGGAGGTCCCTGGACAGGCGAAACCTAGGTTTCATGATGGCGGCGGGTCTGCACTACTATAGTCTAGACTCTACAGTGAGGAATGAGAGTCAAGTTTGGAAATCTTCAATTTCGAATTGTTTTAACAGACTAAGTGAGTAACCCGCTCTTTGGCGGGTCTACCCGATTAATGTCCAAGTCAGGGCTGCTGGAGACGTTGGCTTCGGTGGCGTTGGGCTATGCGGCTGTGTCAAGCTTCGTGGAGGCGGCAGGAGGGCTGGCGATGACTGGGCCGGTGGTTGGGACTGGTATGATGTAGATTAGTGCGGCGGAAGGTCGCGGGGAAGAAGATGGTCTGGAAAAATCGACAGGAAACCCTAGTTTTGAACTAGGGTTGACTGTTAGTTTGATTGGGCTGGCTTCTAGGCTGAAGACTGGGCTTAGGGCAGGGACTGGGCCTATTTGGCTAAAATCTGAAAATGGGGGCTATATGTTGTAGACCCTCAAGACGAGCCTAAGGAGCAACCTGATGCCGAGCTTGTTGGCTACTGAGGGGGCTGCAGATGGTGCTGGTTCCAACCCTACAGGGAAGGGACTCGCGCTTTCTTAAGTGCCCAAAGCTTCTAGACATTCTGGACTCAAGCCTTTTGAAGTAGGGGTAATTCGATAAGCTTTTCTAAGACGTTTCTAGTTGATATTTGTACCACAATTGCGTGCTTGGCAGATTAGACTAGAAGAATATTTTTTCCTTAGAGAGTGAGATTATTCTTGCATAGATTAGGCTTGTTGTTCAGCGAGCGTCCCTTTAGACTTTAATGAGTTTAGTTGTAGCTTAGATAGGTTATCCGGTTTGTCCCGAGATTTCTTATGTAAGTTCTGTTAGACTCTAACCTGTTTCATGGCTTGATTACTAATGCAATCCATTTCTATTCAAAAAAAAAAAAAAAAATTTACTTTCTTAATTCCCCACGAACTCAATCTACGTAAGGCATGAAATTTTCCTCATTCAACGTATGAAAGTGTTAGCTATTCATTTACCAAGATCTGTTTTGATCATTGTTTCCTAGAAGTACATTTGATAGATGTCGCACCATAATTTATAATTTTATTATTATACAAAAAAAAAACCGAGATAGGGTGATATACTAAAAAATTGAGGGGTAGTTAAGTACTTTTGCATCCCAAAAATGGTTTTACGGTTTTACCTCACTCACTCTCTCTCACTCAATGACTCTATAGGCTATAGCGATAGAATCTCGGCTCAAAAACCCTAACCCCCCTTATCATCTCCCCAGTTTCCCATTCTGGGTTTATCACACACACACAGATCAAACCAACCACCGCCATGGCGACCCATATCCTCTCTCGCTCCTTCCCCAAAACCCTAGCCCTCTCCTCCTTCCTCTCCCGCTCTCTTTCCACCGCCACCACCACCGCCTCCACCCTCTCCTCCGCTCACTCCCGCTCCTCTCTCTCCCTCATCAACCGCCTCCGCCCCCTCGCCGGCGTCGGCGCCATCTCCGCCTTCCCCGGCAAGCTCTCTCCCGCCGCTATCCGTTGCTTCTCGGCCAACGCCACCACCTCCTCGCTCCGGGACCCGAACCCCAACTGGTCCAACCGGCCTCCCAAGGAGACTATCCTCCTCGATGGCTGCGACTTCGAGCACTGGCTCGTCGTCATGGAGCCGCCGCCGGAGGGGACCACTAGGGATGACACCATCAAGGAGTACATCAAAACCCTAGCCATGGTCGTCGGAAGGTGATCCATCTATTCTTTTCAATCATCTGTCAATTTCTTCAAACTGATTAATAGAAAATGAACAATATATGGAGATTGATTATTTCATTTCTGCTTATTTTTATTGCTTATAAATTACGGCCAGATTGTGTTTTTACATATATGCAACTATGATCATGGTATTACTGTGGTTATTATTGAATAGGGATGATCCTATTTAGAAGGAATAGATATGCTGTAATTGAGATTTAAAAGGATCATTCTTTGTTTTTTTTTTTGTGCTGGGATTAAACCTGATTTTGGTATTAGGTTTATGATAGTTTATATGAGCATATCTGCAATTTGGGTTCGGAAGTAATTGGATGTTTGTTGCCTGAGAGTTTATTTAAAATCTGACTTGGGATAGTTGCGTAAGTTTATTAATTGGATGTTGTGTTCTGTATGCATTTCAACCAGTGAGGAAGAAGCGAGGATGAAGATCTACTCTGTCTCAACTAGGTGTTATTATGCATTTGGTGCACTCGTGTCTGAAGAGCTTTCATACAAAATCAAGGGTACTACTTCTGTTTCTACCTGCTTGTACTTTTGATTATCACCTGGCTTTGAGGGTTATTTCATTCATGTTTTCATTAAATTCTTGCAGAATTGCCAAAGGTCCGCTGGGTGCTTCCTGATTCGTACTTGGATGTTAAGAACAAGGATTACGGAGGTAAGAACATGCTTGTTACTTCAACTCTCATTTGCAAACACTAAAGAAAAATAATTGCAATCAGTTAAGTTTTTAGCCCCATCTTCTCTTCTGCGGTCAGCTGTAACTGAATTCTATGTCTTTCTTTTGGTGGGAAAGGTTAGTCTGAGGCTTTATAATGCTATGCATGATTGTTTTCCTTATAGGCTGTAGTGCAAGTAGAGCTCTTGTAATTATCATGTTAAAGGATTCTTCCACTCCACTCAAAGTTGCTTAGTAGAAATTGTCCTGGTTACTTACGGTTTCTGTGATGAGCAAAGCTTAGAAGCTTTCAGTACACTCTTTTTAATAGAGAATTCAATGATAACATGATGCTATTTAAATAGCTATGTGGACCTATTTCTTTGTTGTGGTTTGCAACTAGTTTCTTTTTCTTTTCTTTTTTCTTTTCTTTTTTTAACTAGTTTGGCTGCAAGAATAGTTTTACATGATTCCTTCTGCTGGTCGTTTTGTCAGGGGAACCTTTTATTAATGGGGAAGCAGTACCATATGATTCCAAGTACCATGAGGAATGGATAAGAAACAACAGTCGGGCAAACGAGAGAAACAGGCGCAATGATAGACCTAGGAACTTTGACAATTCAAGGAACTTCGACAGGAGAAGGGAAAACATGCAGCGCAGAGATGGCCAGAATAGGGATGCCCCTCCTTTGCCTAATCAACCTGGCCAGCATGGGCCTGGCATGGCTGGACCTCCCAGCAACATGAGTCCACCCAACAATATGCCTCCCCCACCTGTGGACAGGCCTCCAATGCCTCCCAACAACACAAGTGCACCAAACTACAACAATATGCCACAGGCAAGCAACAACTGGGGCGGAGGACAGCCGAACTACAATCGGATGCCTCCAAACAACTACAATCAGGGGTCGCCTAACAACTATAATCAGATGCCTCCAAACAACAATATGCGAGGGCCACCACCACCCCAAAACCACATGGGAGGACCGCCACCACACATGGGAGGACAGCCACCACACATGGGAGGAGGGCAACCTGCGCCATCATGGTCTGATCCTGCACAATACCAAAATAACTACACACCAGAGAGAGACAATGGTGGTGGTCAAAACCGTTATTGAGGTTATATGCTATGCTGCCATCAGTCTTTGTAGGCAGTCAGGCATGCTGTAGAGAGATGTTAGGAGGCTGCTCCCCTAGGTGGCTTTTGATTTACTAGTATTTTTTTTCGACACCTTGCTGGGTCAGGACCTGGTTGCCTTTTATCTGATATGGTTATAATTTCATGGTCATAGCTGGATGTGATTAATCAGATCGTTCCTTTGCTATGTGATATGAGTTATTTCATGTAATGCACATATTGGCTGAAAGCACACTGTTTAGTTATTTTTGTTTCTTGGTGTTGATTTGCATTTCTGTCATATCTTTTCTTGGTGAACCATCTTATCCTCCTAGACATGTATGGTGTAGTCTTAACCCAAAATCATTATGGAATAATGGGGATTGCTAACTTTATCATGTCAATCTACACATTTATTTCTCAAGACTGATGTAAAAGGAGCATAATGTGTGCATGGCAATGTTCAGTCATTGGTAATTCTATTGCTTAATCATTTTTGCCGTGGATGGGTGGTAGCCTGCTTCAGTACAACTCTGATCTGTTTATATTTCCTTGAAATATCACTCTTTTCTACCCCACACACAATTTAAGTCGAGTTCTGATAAACTTGAGGCAAAAAATAAAAATGAAATATGCTCTAGCATATTGAAATAAGAATGGATTACAATTTACATGAACTCCACAATTTCAATTTCCTTTTCCTTACAAAACTTTGGGGTTCCCTGTTGGAGAGATTCATCCTTGTTTTCCCTGTCCTCAACCTAGCCTCACAGAAGCGAATTAAAAACTAAAATTAGTAAGGAGTTTCATCTGAATATTCAACTACACCAGGATGTTATGAATAACATGCAATTTCTGCCCGTAACAGGTTCACCGAAAAAGGGTGGGATTGCAGCCAGAACCTCCTTGTTATTTGAACATCAAGCCCTGGAAAGAAACAAGGGGACTCTTGCCACTAGATGGAAAAGGTGTCCAGAAGTCCAATACTTCTAATCCTACAAACCATCAGCAGAAGAATCATTAAGCTAAACAAGAAAACTGTCAATTTTGAAACTCTAGGGTGGTGAATTCTCGAAATTGAAAACCCAGGAGATGTAGAGGTAAAGTTCAGAGTAGTAATCACCATTTTCCTTTTTTGATGGTAACAAACTACTGAGACTGCAGAAGTGTATGGGTATGCATCCCTGGTTTCTCGTTTACTACCCCAACAGATGGGGCTGCCATAGCTTGTTCCATTTTTCTGTTTTTGGCAGCTCTTATCTGGTCTGCAAATGAAACTTCTGCTCGCAATTTTTCTCTCTTTATAAGCTCTGCATCCAATTTCTCCAAAGCTGAGATATGCAATTGCGATTTAACTATGTCCCTTCGACTAGCAACTTGATCATTTGTGGAAGTCTCTCTGTCAAGCTGTACAAAAAAAGGAAGTATGTGACAGCACTCCAAAGAACAAGATTGTGAAACATTAAAGAATCATAGTAACATGCCCATGTAGAAAAGGTCCCCTATATTTTAAAAGCCAAGAAATCAGGAACAGTTGGTGACTATGGATTTCAAGATATAACCTCAAGAATTCCAACCGGTTTTGTGAATCAGGTAAGTAACTTTTTATATACACAAGGCATAAATTAGTCCCGTCCCAAATATGAAAAGGATTTTCTTCTCAGAAATAGGAAAGGATTCATTCCAATTTTTTCCATTCATCAGGCCACATTCCTAATAAATTTGACTCATTCAAAAGCCCTAACTACATGCTCATTTGTTGGTAAGGAAAAGCCCTAACATCTGTGACCAATTTATCAACCAAAAATTCGTGCTTCTTTATTTTTGCATATTAAGTTGTTCTGTGTTATTCATATATGTCTATCTTATAAATGAGACACTACAAAATTTGTAGTAGCTATATTTAACTTGATATTGGTTCATGAGCAATTACCTTCGTTGATCTCTGCTTAACTTTCAGCCCTTTCAGAGATGTCAACTCTTCATTGTCTTTGTTAGTCTCACTATCTACTCTCCTTTCAATAGCACGCCTTGCCTTCTTTTTAACTTTAGCTCGTGCTGCTGCTTCCTTGGCTCTCATCTTTGCCCGTTCCCTTGCCTTTTTCTTTTCTGCAGCCTGCTGAAGCTGTTGGAGATATAATTCTTCCTTTATATTCTCATAGCTATCCCAATTTAACTCTTGTTGTTCACTCCCACCTGTCTTAGCCGCCTCTGCTATGCTTTCTACCCATGACAGGAAGAGTTTCTCCCTTGACCGTTTCCATTTTAGACGCCTTCCCCAAAGCCGTCTAAGTGAAGAACTCATTTTTGCCTTGGACTCCACACTACATAACAGTTCAAAATGTGATTAAAATTGAGTGGCATCTTAGTCTTGACTCTCCTGATTCAACCACTCAAAGAGCCAGACACTTGTTAAACAAATGAGAACATCAAACATATCTATCAGCAGTCTTCAATGTACAAAGATTGGTTTCTAGTGTTTATGAGACAAAAGTGGTATGTTACTTGGTTAGATTGCCTGAAAGCCTTACAGAACTCACTCTCCCTCCCTCCCTCCCTCCCTCCTCCACACAATGGGAAAATACGAAAAAGCTTACAAGAAAGTATTTAAAAGATATACTTGAGGCCCGACCAAGAGGTTACACATGAGATCTTTTATTCCTTCTCTTTTGCAGGAAGAAAGAGTTCAACTATTTGCAGGAAGAGTTCAAAACATAAATACACCTAAAGCCCCATAAATTCTAATAACCATTCTACCGTATAGCAATCATTAGAATTCATTTATAACATGAAGGTGCTTCCAGAAAACTATACAAGAAATTACTGACTTTAGTCCAGACAATCATTTCTAGAGTAATAAAAGAACCATCAACGGCAGGATCACAGCATTTGTCTATCTTCCATCTTCTGTGAAAATATAGTTACAAAGTAACTATGATTGAATCTGAGTAGTAAAACTAAATTTTTTGGTTTCCACACATTCAAAGCCTAAACCTACTCTTGGTTAGAAAGTTTAATGATAATCCAACTAGCTTTTATATAGTATTAAGTTATTAGCTTTCAACAAGAGTATATGTGAAAAGGTCTCTGAGTGTACCTATGAGAACGGGGACGCTGGGACATCTTCTTTCTAACCTGAAAACTACTGAGGGTCATAACAGGAGATTTCAAAAGAAAGTAAAAGGATTGAAAAATGAACAAGGTTACTCTTCTTTACATAAGTTCTGCTGTACTTATGACTACTGAAAACAACAATATAAGCTCTTACATGCTATTTCACAAACACCCATGTGCAGAAGAAAAATATCATAAAACATGATAAATCTTACATGCCTTCACCTTGGGGTCTTTTAGGGCCTCTATGGTTTGTCGCTTGATGCGCTCACAAGTCTCTGCAATATGTGGAAAATCACAACTTCAAATTCAACCAAATGTTTGAGAGTTCAAAATCCAATAACAAATGTACACACTGTATTTTATAGATATATATCCCTTTACCTGCACTATGTTTCCTGCCTTTGTTCCATGGCACTTTTCCTTTGTTGGCTAGTCCTATTTTCTTTCGTCTTTCTCTTTCCTTGTAATCTTTGTTGCTAATACTTACTGTAGAGTCATTCTGACCAATTAACTGAACCTCCTTTCTTACGTTTTGCTGCTCTTGTGGCTTTCTGCTAACTATAGAATGGCTGAGGTTGGCAATATCACATTTCTCATCCATGCCAACACCAATCTGCATAGCTCCAATGTAATGAAGTTGAGGGAAAGAACAGACAGAGGCAAACGAGGGAGACCGATTCCTCAGAACACGTAAATGATAATTCAAATGCTCCGTGTTCAGTGGAAAGTGATTGGCTTCCGCCACATAACCAAACAGCGGAACATGATCAAGGGTTGAATGTGGAGCAGACAATCTCCTGTTAGAACTCAAAAATGTGATAACAGACTGGTTAATCATATGGATTTCAATCATTTAATTATAAGTTATCAAATTACATATGCAAACACACAACCACTTAATAAAAGCACCCCCATATGTATACAATTCATAATCATTGAAGCAAATCATCACCCTCAAAGTTATTAGAAACCTCGCAGCTACTTTTTACTAACCCAACACGTCAGACAGTTGCACAAGAACTTCACCAGAATTTCAACATGAAGAATAGAAATCTGACCAGCCACTTCAAGCATTCATTTACACATAAGTAAATACACTAAACTACTAATGCCATCTAATTTTTTTTTTTATGGCATTTAAAGCATTCAATCATGAGCAATTTCCACCCGAAGCATTGTCAACTATTCAGCCTCTATGAACCTTGCTAAATTTCAATTGTAAGCTAAACCCATTTTAACGAGTTCAACATTGCTAAATAGAATCAATCTCACTATGCGTTTGAAATCAACTTTTCTTACATTCAGTAGAACACTAAATTCAACTGTAAGTATTCTATATACCACCACACCACTTATATAACATCTACATGGAGAACTCATTTCTGTAGTACATTGTTCACACTCATTCATTCATAGTAAAACCACATTATTCCCAGTAAAGATTCAAAATTTGGTTCATCTTACTAACAGTAATATGCCCATTTCCTAGTTATTAATATCAGTTAAGACCAGAAACCAGAAAAAGGAGCAGAAGCTAAGTTGAAGCATTCCTTCGACACTCAAGTTTTGGAGGTGAGTCAGAAAGTGGGTAAGAAGAAAACAATGTAGAGAAGATTACCCATTTCAGTTAAATGCGTTAAAGTTTGTTAGCGAAAGAGAAGAAGGAACTTACAGGTGAAACAACGGCATTTGAAGGTGGAAGATAAGAGTGAGCAGGCGAACCAGAAATACCCGTTTTGCAATAACCTCTGTAATGACCTTCTCGGATTGGGCCTGGACTCTCTTTTTCAATTTTACTCGGGATAATTGGATTGACCTGGCAAAATTCCATTTCGTATCGGATTAAGTTCATTTCGTATATTTATGGTAGAACATGATAACAAACCGTTAAACTAACGTATGAATGATGTTAAAACAAAAACTAAACGATTAGTTAAGACCGGTTAAGAAACCTCAAACCAAATTCTTATAATTTTTTTAGTGTCGTGTGTAATTTTGCCAGGTTTATTGGACCATTTGGAAGTGTATTTTTTTGCGATTCGAGGTAATTTCGGGTCTGTGCTCGGACAAGACCAGAGAAATTTGTCCTACGGTAATTGACTATCGTGACTGTTTTTGATTGAAATTGCACGAGTCTTTTGCGAGAAGGAGACTGGTAGTGTATCATCTCCTCTATATTTCAATGCATTTTAACAATTACACTCTACTTTAAGTACTCGAAAAAAAGAAAGGTGCAGTGCCAAAAAACTCACCTGTTGCTAGTTGCTATATGTAAGAGCATTTGCAGGGTTAGTTATGATTAGGTGAAACCCTAAGTTGACCTCAAGCAGCCAAAGCATACTCCAATTATCCAATGTAACTCGGCTATAATTCCTAATCCAACGGCGAGCAAGTTGGGAGGCCATTGGATCGACGATGACATTAGGCGTGAGGAAGTGAGCGAAGGCTTTTCCACGATATCAACAACCATGGAATCCGAGTTGCCAATATAAGCGAATGGAATCAAATGGCCAAGTAGGGTTTCGCGTCACCTTCTTTCTAAACATAGGACTATATTGTCATTTTCGTATTACATTATGTTTTACATATTTACCAAACACACAAGTAAAACAATAATTGAAAAGAAAAAAGAAAAAAAAAGCCCCTCGTCTTTATCTTATTGGTGGAAGCAACTAATAATTTGGAAGTAAATGGATGTCTGCTCCCATTCTTGGGATTAGAAATTGCTTATTACCACCCTTAGAAGCAAATGCTCTAATATATTCACACACTGTTTTTGGTTGTTGTGTGGAACTTACAACCATCAATTCATATATTTTAGATTTGTGATAAACAGTTATCATCAATTCAAGCATAAAAAATCCCATACAAGAAAATTCCTATTCTTTGCTCAACTTGACGTCTGATGAATAAGGCTTGTTAACAAGGTAGTTGGGTTTTTTATTTACACCATACGCGGCTAAGTATTGGACTTTGAACATCAAATATAATATCTCACGGTCACCTTCAGCTCCCATTGACTATCAACCCAACCCTCACGTCAATAAAAAGCTTCAGTAGAAGCTGCAGATCTATCTCCAAACTCATCACCATTCATCACTCAACTGAAAACGTACACTAAATTCAACCCTCCGATGGTGTCCGAACCCACCGCAGATGTGTCCCTGATCGTCGATTCCTCAGAGTACGAGAAGAAGAAGATGAAGAAGAAGAAGAAGAAGAAAAGGTGCGGGTTTTTCTGCAAGAAAAGGTCGTTGTGGATATGTTGCTCAAACGTGGAGATTGAGAACGATGATGATATCAAGGACAGAGTGCTCAAGTACTTGGAGACTGATGACCACAAGTCCAAGAGAACCTCTCTCATCGTGTGCTTTTCAAGTATTGAGATCCGCGGCCGTCCTAATTGATTAAGGGGGTGACACATACATACATATATATGTTATTGTTACTGTTGGGTTCTCTATCTTCTTCCTCGATCTGCTAGGGTTTGAGAGCTGGACTGTATTACTTGTGTATTTAATTACTTGTTTTTTATGTTTGTCGTTTCTCTATCTGGATTTGGAGTTTGTGTGTTTGGGTTGTGGATTTGGGACTTGGAATTCCAATCCTGTTCCTTGCTATATATATCTGGCCTTGCTGGTCCTCGATCTCTTTGTATTTCTGTGCTGTTAGCCTTCTGGGTTCTTTGTAAGCTAGTTCATGCATGAATATATATAAATAACAGTTCTGCTTTTAATTGTAGTTTTACTTACTAATTACATGTACTTTAATCACAAGAAAGAAGGAAATGGCGTGTTTCATAGAAATGTTTCAAGCAAGATTATCTTAATGAAGCTGCTTCCACACAATTATATATGGATTAGATAGTAAGAACCCACCTGGCCATGAGGCCACCTTCCATTCAACGCATGAATACGTTTGACACATATAAACCACATAACTTTGGTTTGGCAATAAACTCATCGAGAGGAATTGTAATAGCTTGATATTGGTGACGATTTCAAAAGTGAAATTCTCTACTTAAAAAAATCCGACTGTGATGAATGATTAATACATGTCTTCCAATTCTGTCAGAGGCGTGTAAGAATGACACCTGTCCTTTTAACTTTGCTACTATTAACACCGTTAACTTTTTAATTACTCTTTTTTACTAAAAATTTAGTTAATTACTGAAGAAAAAAGAAAGGGAAATAAGGGAAAATGTCACATTAGATAGTGAAATGATAAAAATGTCACCTAGTTTCTCACTTAATAAAAATGTCCATAATGAATTGTCAATAATATTAATTTAGTCCTTATGAATAATGAAGTGATGTTAAAAAAGGTCAGTTTTTAATTTTTTTTGATTCTGATTCTACCCCTAAAGGTAACAAACGTTTATAACTGTTCAATCAAAATTTCAGAGCTCAAATTTTCTCTCTCTTTTGATCAGAAAGCTTGATTCGATTTGATCGGAGTTTCTCTCTCCGCCGCCAGCTTCTGATTGCACTCTGTCTGTCTATGACGATATGTAATCTCACTTTTGGAGCTTCAATCCACAGCTTTGTTCTCTTTTTCTCGATCTCTGGCTTCGTCGCTCTTCGCCTTAATCACGTCACTTCTTCTTCGTCTTCCGCCGCGATCAAGCCGAAACACGTCGTCAGCAAGAATGGAAGGATTGAAATTGCAGGGATCAGATTCTGAACAAGGCAGGGTCCTACTGGTTCAGCCAGAAGGCCACCAAGGAGATCTCCTCCGGCGATGACATCAACGTAAGCTCGCTTCTCTCTTCAATTTGATTAAGCTTGTTTGATCTGGTTTCGCGATCCTGAATTGTTGTGTTTCGAATCAGAAGTTTGAATTCTTTAGCTGCTTAATTGAGTCATTAGATTAATCATTCATTTAATTGTTGTTTAATTGAATCTTAGGATGATTGATTTCTTTGTTATATGTGACTGACCATGTCACTTACAATGTATGTAACTGACCATGTAACTGAACATGTAACTGATTATGTAACTGACCATGTAACTTACAATATTTGTAACTGACCATGTAACTGATCATGTAACTGACATTGTCATTGAGGTACATGTTCAGCGAGCTAACGCCGCTGCCCATCGACGTCGCCAGCTCGCCTTTCAGGCACACCTTGTTCTTCCTGATCTACTCAATCACCTCCTTCGGCACCCTCGGCATCTCACCGGTGACATCGTACTTCTCGAAGTAAACCGGCGCGTGCATCACCTCCATCACCTTCTCGACGACGTTCGTGACGAGCGGTCTGATTCCGTCGCCGGAGATTTTGGTTACGGCACGCGGAGCTCCGTCGTCGGGTGGGGGCATGTTGGTGAACGATCGGGTTTGGACCGCGATGCCGGGTCGGGGCTTTGTTAGAAGGTGGCAGAAGATCTTCGAGCCATGGTGGTGAGGTCAATTGAGAGAGAGAGAGAGAGAGAGAGGGGAAGCAGGAGACGATGGCATGATTTGTAAATTTTGTTATTTCTAATGGTATGTTGTAAAGAAGTGACATTAGTTATCATGAGGACATTTGTGTGTCCTGAATTATAATAAGGCACTATTTTCCTTTTTTTATCATTGGCCCAAGAAAGAAAGAAACAATTGAGTTTATCATCTATTCGTCTTCTTGTTTATCATCTATTCGTCTTCCTCCTCTCCTCTTCCACAACCTCTGCAAAAAACCCATCATCACCCGAGAGCCAAAGTGTGCATGCAGCAGATGCAGCAACGAATAGCAGTCAACAAACAAACCCATTATGGATAAACTCGTCTAAGAGGTGCTCCAATCAACCTGATGAAACCCAATCAACCTCATCATCAGATTAATGGTTTATCTGACTACAAACAAACAAACAAACCCAATCAACCTCTTCGTCTGATAGGTGCTTCATTCCTTAACAAATTTCTTAAATTTCTATGACTCGAATAAAATTTTCAATTCTTAATCCATTGAACCTGCTACAGGATTTATGGAAACCTGATGAACTTCCTTCCGTCGCAGCACCACCGCCCAGAGCCGGCAAACTCATCCAGACCCGATCACCCTCCATCACCACTGAAATCAGAGAGGAACCTGTGACCCAAACCGGATCAGCCCAACCCCTCCACCAAATAAACCACCACCGCTCTTTGCTAGCCACTGCTATTACCCCTGCCACCAGACTTCTACCAGAAAATATGCTTGCATGTCGAAGAGGGACGACGAGACAAGAGGCCACCTATCCGACGATAACGCCGCAGGGACGAGCCGCCGAATGAGCAAAAGAAAACTCAGAGAAAACCCTAGGTACGTGCGGGGCGTTCTGGAGCAGAGGAAAAAAAAAAGGGGGCTTAATATCCATGTCTCTGTTCAACTAGGCTGGTTAAAACAAATCTATTTTTGTGATTACCTACACGGCTAAACCGCTAAACATTGGACTATCAAATACAATAATCTTTGGTCACCTTCAGCTATGGCCATTGACTCTAAACCCTCGCGTGTATAAAAGCTTCAGCAGAGCTAGCTGCATGCAACTATCCAAACTCCAAAACTCCAAACTCATATCATCATTCAATTTTTCTAGTAGTGTATATCTTGAAGAAGCTGTAATCGTTTTAGTGGGAAACCTTGCTCTCTCAGTTTATGGAGATATAAGGATGATCAAATTGATTTATTTTCAACATTTCTAGAAACAAGAGTTCATAATAATGTGGTTATAACCTGGCTGTATCAACAAAGTATTGCAGTTCAAACTGGAATCAGTACATCATGTGCGCACAATAGGTTTTTTTATGCAGAAAGCTGATAATATATAGCAGTGGTTCTCAACTCTCAAGTCACCCCTCAAATGTGAATAGAGTTCTGGAGTAGAGAAATAACAATCATAAAAGCAAAGCTATCATTACATTTTTCCTTTTTATTTTTGTCTGACAGAGGCATAGCATTGGAACCATGAAGTTTGTTCTATTAGGTGGGATTAGGGTTTAGCTCGTCTCTCTCAAGTAACTCTTCAACCCAAGTTGGATCAATTTGCTCTTAATTTCACCTAAATCGAATTGGGTTTCCTTCAGTTTTGTGAATTTTACATCCATGGATCTAGGGGTGGACAAAATACTGAATTGAGGCAGAAAACCGGCCGAACCGGACTGGTTTTTCCGGTTCGGTAACCGAACCGATTACATTGTGACTGAAAATTGGCAGAACCGGACCGAACCGGATGTGAACCGGGTCGGCTTCGGTTTTATATCTTCAACCGACCGGTTAAAACCGGACCGAACCGAAATTTAAATAATTATATTTTAATTATTTTTTATATATTTTTTTATATCTGTCTTCAAATTATTGGTGGAACACAGCACTTGTGTAGATCAACCCACACCCGATCACACCTTTAGAAAATCCTAAGACCATGTATCCACTTATCCAGCGCCTCATTTGAGTCATTAACTCATTTTACGCCCTCAGCCCTCAGCGCCTCTCTCTCACTCTCACTCTGTCCGCCTCTCTTAAAAGCCGGTAGATCGATCAACCTCGATCGCCTCTCTCTATCGCCGGCTCGCCCTCCAGGCCTCCACAGCTCCACCTCTCTCTCATTGGTTGTCGCCCTCAACTGAGTCAACTCTCCCTCTCTCCAGATCGGGTCGGCCTCTCTCTTTTCACTTTAATTTTGTGTTTTGATTTTAGGGACTTAGGGTTCTGATGTAGGGATTTCGAACACTTATCTGTGTGTTTTCATGTATATGGATTCTATTGCTACTACAAAACCTGCATTGATCAGTTCGTTTTCCAATTCAAACCAGAGCTTTAAGCCTTTAAGTGTTTATGTTACTATGTTTATGAGTAAAGTGATCTGTTTATGTGATGCCATGTAAGGACTTTGATTTGGAACTGACTTTGTTTATGTTACTATGTTACTAAAGCGATCTGTTTAAGCTTCTCTATTTAACCTTCTTTGTTTTGTGACTTTGATTTGGAACTGACATACTACGTGTTTTTTTTTTTTTTTAAACTGTTGATGCAGATGATGGATGAATCAATTGAGACTCAACCACCACTCGTCGAGACCGAGGTTACTGGGAGCAGCATTGGCACTACTGCTGCTGATACCCCTGCATCTAGTGCCACGGTTCCCCCTGTACTTCCACCTCCTGCTGGCGCTGCAACCCCTTCTTCAGATGTGCCTCAGGTTCAATCTCCTACGAAGAGGAAGAACAAAAGCGTGGTATGGGAGCACTTCACGCAGCTGATGAATCCTGATGGTTCGAAGATGGCGAAGCCGAAGGCCAAATGCAACTACTGTCCGCAGACTTACTTATGTCACACGAAGTTCAACTGCACGAGTTCGATGAAAAGTCATATGCTATATCAGTGTAAGAAGTGTCCCCTTTACATTCCCGCTAAAAAACAGAAAAATTTAGTGTTTGATTCGGTAGATAATGGGGGGAAGTTAGTTGCGAGATGTTTTGATAACGATGTGGCGAGGCTAGCTTGTGCTAGGATGGTAATTAGGGATGAACTGCCCTTTAGCTTTGTTGAATGGCAGGGATTCATTGATTTCATGAAGAGTTGTCATCCACAGTTTAAGTTGCTGTCCCGTAGGTCAATTGCTAGAGATATCTGGGATCTATATCAATTGGAGAAGACTAGGATCAAAAATATTTTAGCCACTTATGGTCAAAGAGTGTCCCTAACCACTGATACTTGGACTTCGGTCCAAAATATCAACTATATGGTTCTCACAGCTCACTTTATTGATGATGAATGAGTTTTGCACAAAAGAATCCTTAATTTTTGTGTGATACCAAACCATAGGGGCAAGACAATAGGGCAGCTAGTTAGACTTGTTTAATTGGGTGGGGAATAGAGAAAGTTTTCTGTATTGTCGTCGATATTGCTTCACCTAATCAAGTGGCTTTAGATTACATGAGAGAAAAGATAGGAAATTGGAAAGAGCTGGTCTTGAGGGGGCAGTTTTTACATCTGAGGTGATGCTGCCACATCCTTAACTTAATTGTTAAGGATGGAATGGAGGAGTTGGATTCCTCAATTGATGGGATTCAGAACTACGTGAAGTACATTAGGTCAAGTCCAGCTAGGTTGGAAAAGTTCTGAAAGTGTGCAGCTTAAGAAAAAGTTGACCACAAGGGTGGGATAGTGCCTTTTGATGTGTGCAGTAGATGGAACTCGACTTATTTCATGCTAGACATAGCTATAAAGTACCGGAAAGCTTTTCTAAGGTTGGAGGATGAAGATTCACAGTTTGAATCCTATTTCAATGAGAAGGTTGGTGGGAAGAAAAGAGATAGACCTCCAATTGGTCTTGATTGGGATAAGGCTGCAACGCTGGTCAAGTTTGTGAAAATATTTTACGATGCAACACTTAAGTTTAGTGGGACACAAGTTGTTACCGCAAACCAGCCTTTGCTTTGGATGTGCACCATCATCAGAGAGTTGGAGAAATGTATTCAAGGTAAAATACTTCCTTGATTTCTGTTTTGTTACTTGTCAAATTTTCTGTTTTTGTAGTTGTCAAATTTCAGTTTTATAAAACTATATAACTAATTGCACGATTTCTGTTTTTACAGGGGGATGATCCATTGCTTGTGAGCATTGGGAATTCAATGAAGAAGAAGTTCGACAAATACTGGGGGAGGCTTGAGGAGCTGAACAAGATCCTTTTGATAGCTGTGGTATTGGATCCAAGGTTCTGTTTTTTTCTTTTCTTTTTTGCTGTTGTGTTCGTATTGCTGCACTTGTTTTTGAATATGTGGTATGGTACTTGAACTGACTGTTTCGTATTAAATTACTGCTGCTTTGTTTTTGTCATTGCTGCTTTGTTTTTGTCATTGCCGCACTTAAATTGTTGCTTCTTTTCTGTTTGCTTTTCAAATTTGATATTGTGGTTTTGACTAATTCAGCTCCTTACTTGGAGAAAGAGGATCACAGATTTATAAAAAGACAATTATTTTATTATTGTGGTTGATGAAGTAATTGGTTGACAAGTATTAGTTTATGGTTTACTGAACTTTAGTAGTTTAGTCTATGGAGTTTTACATTCTTTTCTGTTTTGTAGGTACAAGCTGCTGTACTTGGAATATTTTTTTCCAAAATTGCAGCAAGACAAGTCCATGGTGGATGTGATGGTGACTGAAGTGAAGAGCATGTTTCTGCAACTCTTCGTCGAGTATGCAGAAAATGATCTGGAGGTAGCACAAGCGTCTTTTTGTGCAACTCAACCAAAGTTTGATGTTGGAAATGCAAGTTTGATTGAAGAGGACAGTTATGCTGCAAGCATGAATGAGTTCATGAAGCTTAGGTAGGAAAAGGATGTCGTCAAGATCAATAATGAAGTTGATAAATACCTGCTGGAGCCATTTGAGGACCCTTCAAATAAAAGCTTCCAAGTGCTGGATTGGTGGAAAGAGAATTGTGTTAGATTTCCCATTCTGTCGCAGATTGCAAGGGATGTTATGGTTGTACCTGCATCAACAGTAGCTAGTGAAAGCGCCTTCAGTCTTGGAAAGAGGATTCTGGATCCATTTAGGGCAAGTTTGACCCCTAAAATGGTTAAGGGGCTTGTTTGTTCAAGTGATTGGTTGAGGGCTACAAGCAAGCCACTGTTCAAAGAGCCTATAAGGGATGAAATGGAGCAATATGCGGAGCTGGAAAAGATGGAAGCAAGTAAATTACTTCTGTTTTGTTATTGTCGTTTTAAAATTTTTGTGTTTTGTTTCACTTTGCGTCTTTGTGAATTTGTTGAAAACTTGAAATTTGATATTGTGGATATGGTGCAGATTCTAGTGTAACAAATGTTGGTGAGCTACCTGAAGAGACTATATGATGGGTGAAAGGAGCTGCTTGTTGAAGACTTGAAAGTTGCTGCATTTTTATTTGCTTAAATCAAAGACTTTTATTTGCTGTTGGTGATGGACTTTTATTAGGACTGAAACTGATGGTGATGGACTTTTATTAGTATGGATGATGGACTTTTATTGGTCTGTAACTAAGTAATGCTGAACTGATTGGTTTTATTAGCTTGCTGCACTTTTAGTCTTCACAATTTGCTGCACTTTTGAGTCTTTGATAGTTTGATTAGCTTGCGTTTTGGATGTTTGATTTATGTTTTGAAAGTTCAGGTGTTGAATCAAAGGCTTAAAATTGAGCCTTCACCCAAAAAAAAATCTTACAAAAGCAGGTAAACTGAAATATTAAAGAATTGGGCCTAAAAAATGGGACAAAAACTCTAAAACGACCCAACCCGAAACCGAACCGGGCCAACCTGATCTTTCGGCCCAACCGAAGGTTCGGCCCATTACTTTGTAAATCCGGTTTTGGTCTTAAAAAGTCCACAACCGATAATTTCGGGTCGGGGTCGGTTTGGGCCTGAAACTGACCCGGCCCCAGGCCTATATGGATCCACTTCTAATTTCAATGGTGAAAACCTTTTGCTCGATATGTTGAGTGAGTACCCAAGTTTTTTTTCCCCCCTCTCTTTTGTATTCTTATTAGTAATTTGACATGAGTTGACAAAATCAACTATCACTTGGAAAAAGAGAGAGGTCCAAATGCTAGTTTTAGATGTATGAATAGAAACTCCCTTGATAAAATAACATATTCCTTGAAAAAAAGTGTTGTCACCGTATTGTATAAATCATAAGTCATATTTTAAATTTTTTTTTTTTTTTTTAGAAATAGATAACTTCATTACTTATCCATGGTCAGAAGACACATACATCATAAGTAGTTTCATGCCAAAAGTTTTAGATGACACAAGCTTCCTAACAAATGACAAGTAACCCTCATTGCAAACAAAATGAGCTCACTTATTCTAAACAAGCAACTAGCAGGAGAAACTCGTAACCTAGTGAATATTACATGACTTGAAACAACTATACTAGTAAGTTCGCCTAGAGACCTCAATTGGTGTACAAAAATACTAGTAAATTGCAGAGAGCCTCCCACGAATGTAAGATCCAAAGGGTCACAAAATGCAGTAGGCCAAAAACAATCCCAAGCCACCAGTCCACTGCCTTGAACCTGCAATTGAATAGTCCACCACATTTGAACTAAGGCCCTACAACCCAAGCCCCAACTTCTCCTCCTTGTCCTTGAATATGGTCTAAGACTACTCTCCCGGTGATGGAGACACCACAAAAATCCGGCATAGCAAAGATGCAGATCACTAATACTTGGGTCCCAAACCTAGATCTTCCACAGGTCTCGGGATTGCACCACTTCAATCCCATCAATTGGGCTTAGATTTGGCCTCAGCACTTGGCCACTACCATCACCGACGTCCGCTGCAGCCCCGACCATGGTAAACATCAAGGCCGGAACCTGCCAGGGCACAACTCCGTCACCGATAGGAGATGGCCAACCGATATGCCGCCAAAACCTCGCCATCACCATCGATCATAGAAACAAAGCCGTCGTCGAAGGTCAGCCAATCCCGATTGTGAAGCCATGCCTTCCACACATCGAACCCCGAAGAAAAGGAGATCAGAAGTATCAAGAGAGCGAGCTTCCTAATTGCCATCAAGCGTCGAATAAATCGTAGAGGATGTCCACGGTAGATTGGTGGGAAACACCAGTAGGGGGAGGGCGGCCAAAGCCGCATAGGGTTTTTTTTCTTGGTTTATCCGCTGCCAACTAGATCCCCTCTATATTTTAAAATTTATTAAAATAATATAGCCCAAATATATTCAATATTAGTCTCAAATGAAAGATCTCGTTGTGATCTTCGAAATATAATTTTTATTATTAACAAATTTACAGGCATAAAATTTTAAGAGAAAAAAAGAATTGTAACTAAAAACGATAAATGACACAAATGGAATAAAAGTAAATTAAGTTGAATAGAGAAAGGCAAAAGAAGAACAAAATAATTAAAATAATAAAAAATTGAGTTTATTTGGCTTACCAGTATGCCCCCCCCCCCCCCCCCCCCCCCCCATACGGCATAACAAAATTTTTGAATGCCGTGAGATGGCTTGCGATGGGAGCATCTGACACCTCATATTTGAGGATATAGCTTATGTTAGGTGATGGTCTGAGCCCCGCTTCAAGTCCAAAACAATCTAGAGTACCAACTGGACACAAGCCTAGTCCAAGCCTGCACAAGAACCATAATAAACCCTAACCCAAATCTCCAGGGATTCAACCACAACTAGGATTCAAGGCCATCAAGCAGGAGGCCTTCTACATGGGAAGTTAATGGGGTGCAACGGATTAAATCGTTAAACCTATTAACACTAGAGCCAAACCCATCGAACCCACACATTTGACACCCATAGTTTTTATTAGATTTAACAAAATTGCACGAATAAAATTATAAGAATTCAGTTTGAGGTATACTGATTTGGTTCCATATCAGATCACCACAATAAGAACACGTGTTTTAGCCATTCGGTTTAGCGTTAGTCTATTAACATGATCGGACTCATTAACAAAAAGTATTTTGTAGGTTTGTGTTTATTTGTCTAGCGTATACTAGTAACCATAATAGATGTCTCTAATTCATCGTACTTTCTTTCTCAATTAAACTAAGCTTGAATTGTTAGTCAATTTTGGTTGTCATTTGAATATATATGTTTCTTTAGAAATATATTTGTGACATATTTTTGGAAAATGTTAAAAATATATAATTGGATATCATAAACTCATAATTAGTTATTTTCTTTTTTTTGCAGAAAATAATTCATTGAAATATCAGTGCTACTCCGATAAAAAAGAAGAAGAAGAAATAATAGTGCAAGAAATCGCTTAAGAAGGCATTCTCAATAGAAGTGGGAGCATACATGGGCCAAAATTAGCTTTACCCTAGAACAAACTAGGAAGTGTATCATACCAACAGTTTATTCTAATGTAATAGAACGCAGCTCTGAAGTAACAATGTAAACACTAGGAAGACCTAAATTAAGGTAAATTTATTGTGAAGCAAATGGTGCAGTCCATAGATTGGCGCACCTTGCTAGTTTATCTGTATTAGATGAGTATTAGTTAGAGGAGGCACCTGTTATTATTCATGATGCACTCTATGAGGATTCTTGTACTAGTACTCGAGGTGAAGGTTATATGTCCCCCTCGGTGTACAATCATCCTTCTATTATCAATAATTTTCAGGCGTGGAGCTGATCCTCCCAGTAAGGCTAGGTTCCAAACCCCTTCAAAAAAAAAAAAAAAATTTAAAGTAAATCCATTTCTCAAAGATACCCAACAACATAATCATTGTCATGACCTAAGGCTTCGTTTGGAAACGAAAGTAATTCATTTATCTTTCCCTTTCCCACCGGATGAAAAATTAAATTCCTCATGAACTTTCCATTTTAGTGTTTGGTAATGTAAGGAAAGTTAGTAAAAGACTTATAATTAATGCAATTATAATATAATAGAAAGTAAGTAATAAAAGCAAGGATAGAGGAGGAAGGGACGGAGGGGGATGAGTCCCTTAGGGTATGAAAATTTGGAATGAACCACTTCCCTCATATTTTCTCTTCCTTTGGAAAAATGTTTCATTTCCTTTTACATCCCAAACACAAGAAAGAATTGAGTTTTCTTTCCCAATACTCCAATTCCGCGAACTAAATTACGCCTTAGAGTTATGAATCAACCAATTAGAGGCTGCTTTAAGGGAAAGCAAGAATTAAAAAAAATTGATCAAAACTATCCTCATCCAAGAACAACTTGCGCAGCTCGTCAAAAGCACTCAATTGTGGTACTCCCTATACATATATTGAGACTCATCATAGAGTGCAGTTATCAACAATCCACTTGATATTAAGAACAACAGTCCTAAAAAATGGGTAACACGCATATCCATGAGCGAAATCGAATAGAAACTCTTGCGGATCCTAAACTCAAAACTAAGATTAATACTTGGCCAACTCACTGTCGTCAACCCGCCAAACAAGCAAAGGTGTTTTGGGCACCAAATCAAATCAGGTCGCACAATTGTGAGTGGTCTGACTCGCATTTATTATCACTTTTTGAAACAAAGAATGAAACGCTAGACTCACGCTACCGCACACCAACTGACCAACGGCATCCTCTAGAATAATCCCGTTAGTCTCGCACTATTGATCATCACCACAACCATGAGCCTTTATAGGCGCCACGTCTGCCAACCCGACCAAAGACACCGGCATAGAGGTCAGAGCCTGGTCCTTGCAGCCAGTGTAGCGATCTTGAACAGCCCAATCAACCATATTTCTATCACTTAGCCAACGACATCACAAGAAGGATTGAACAGATTCACATCATAGCGAGAGAAACCGAGCCAATCTTTTAAAATCTCTCAACTTAAAGCCATTGGAATGGGTCGCGGTGGACCTCTTTGTGCTTAATCGCTTGAGCAATTGATGGTTGAGAGGCATAGGAGACCCCAAGCTTGCAGAGTTGCAGGCCACTGACGACAGCGCTCGGGTATGCTTCTTGTTTTTAACTTTTATAACTAGCTAGTTATTTTCTTAATTGATCTTAATGAGTTTTAATGATTAACACGAAAATTTAATGATTTGGTTTTGATTTTAGCATCTTAATGTGCACGTTACCTTAATGGGTATTAATTAGTCATTCCCTTATGCTTCTTGTTTTTAACTTTTATAACTAGCTAGTTATTTTCTTAATGAATCTTAATGAGTTTTAATAATTAACACGAAAATTTAATGGTTTAGTTTTGATTTTATCATCTTAATGTGCACGTTACCTTAATGGGTATTAATTAGTCATTCCCTTAACACGACAAGACCCCATCAAGCAAGAGACCCCATAATTAGTACTCTCTTAACGAATCTTAATGAGTTTCAATGGTCAAAACGAAATTTAATGGTGCTTTGCGAGATCTGATTCTTCCCTAGTTCACTCTTTAAAACTAGGAAAATATTCGTCAGTAGAAGAGCCCAAAGTATCCACAGCGGCCCGGTTTATCGTACCTCGGGGATTACGAGCTAGCTAAGAATCTTATGGTTCTAGGTCACCAAAAATCACTTACATAAACAAATAAAAATAGAAAAAAATGTTAAACAAGGCACCGAACCTTATTCAAGCATGACTTTGCATTACACAAAGTCACATAGACGGCCTTGCACCGATCCAACTTTGACAGCGGCCCATCCCGAATCTATATATAAACACAAGAAACTCTAGCAAACCAAACCAAACCAAACAGAACAGTAAAAACTCTCAGTAGCCGTCTTCTATCTCGATTCCTTCCCAAGGGTTAGGGTTTATCCTTGCCCCCAAAAAATGGACCCAACCAAGAAGCGCAAGCTCGACGAGAACGGCGTCGTTTTGGACACCGACCCCTCCATCCCCAAGCTCGATCGCGAAGACGCCCGGAAAATCATCGAGCGATTCACCCCGGATCAGCTCATCGACGTCCTCCTCGACGCCATCTCCCGCCACTCCGACGTCCTCGACGCCGTCCGATTGATCGCCGATCCCGACACCGCCCAGCGCAAGCTCTTCATCCGCGGCCTCGGCTGGGACACCACCACCGAGGGCCTCCGCAGCCTCTTCTCCGCCTACGGCGAGCTCGAGGAAGCCATCGTCATTCTCGACAAGAACACCGGCAAGAGCAAAGGCTACGGCTTCGTCACCTTCAAGCACGTCGACGCCGCCTACCTCGCCCTCAAGGAGCCCAGCAAGAAGATCGACGGCCGCATGACCGTCACGCAGCTCGCCGCCGCCGGCAACCAGGGCTCCACCACCGCCTCCGTCAACCCCGTCGACGTCTCGCTCCGGAAGATCTACGTGGCCAATGTGCCGTATGAGATGGCGGCGGATAAGCTGCTGGCGCATTTCGCACAGTACGGCGAGGTTGAGGAGGGGCCGCTAGGGTTTGACAAGCAGACCGGCAAGTGCAAAGGCTATGCTTTGTTTGTGTACAAGTCTCCGGAGGGTGCGCAGAAGGCGCTGGTTGATCCCATCAAGAACATTGAGGGGAGGCAGTTGAATTGTAAGTTTGCTAGCGATGGGAAGAAGCCCAAGATGGGCGGCGGCGGTGCCGACGGTGGCGCCGGGCAGGGGTCGGTGGGTGGACCGAATGCCCATGGAGATGGGATGGGGATGGCTCCGCCGTCGTCGATGCCTGGGCAGTATGGCGGGCCCGGTGGGTTTGGGTATGGGGGGTTTTCGGGTGGCCAACCTCCGTTGGGGCATCATCCTCTGGGTGGACCTGTGGGAAATCAGGGGCCGGGGAGTGGTGGGTATGGTTCTGGGCTGGGTGGTGCTTATAATTACGGTGGGCCCGGTTCTACAGGATATGGTTTGGGTGGTGCTGGTGGGTTGGGTGGAGTTGGTGGTGGTGGAGCTCCTGGTAGCGGCACTGGTGGTACTGGGTCGTCTTTGTATGGATTGCCACCGAGCTCAGGTGGGTTGCCTTCTGCTAGGTATCCTGAGGGTGGACCTTATGGCCTGTCAGCATTTCAGAATCAACACCACCAGCCAGGTACATCACCCTTGCCAAGGGTTCCTCCCGGGGGAATGTATCCCAATGCACCGTATTACTGAGGTATGGTCGTTGCTTTATTTTTCAAGTATCCTGCATTTGTTTGGTACTTTTTTGGTTTTTGTTGCATTGCATTTGGTTGTTGAGGTCGTATTACTGAGGTATGGTCGTTGCTTTATTTTTCGAGTATCCTGCATTTGTTTGGTACTTTTTGGTTTTTGTTGCATTGCATTTGGTTGTTGATTTGCTTGGGGTGTTTTGTGTTTGTTTCTCTCAAGTTTCTGTGATAATTCACCTGTCTGCGAGTGACTTTGTGAATTCTTATTCAGATAACTGTTTTCTATAGATGGATGGGTGTTTTGGGCTTTCCTTTTAGTAGTGGTACATGCCTTGACTTCTTGTTTGTGAGTAAATTTAAAAAGGCGGAGAAGTCGGATTTGAGAATAATTAGTAAGATGATTATGAGATTAGTATTTTGTGAGTCAAGATGATTTTTGCTTATCCCCATAGTTTTATTTTTGGTATTCTTTTTATCATCAAAAGAGTGTTGAGATTTTGTCTTTTCTTCTTCCGCCCATTTGTTTATTTGTATGGGAATTTAGTCCCGCATCTTTTCAAAACTTAAATTTCGTAACTTGATAATATCTAATTCCTGTGAAACTTATTTTCAAGTTGGATGCCTTTCGACGCATTGTTTGAGTGTGACGTGCCTTTCATGGTAGTGGAATATCTGAATAAAAAGGTCAATGTAGTTCGATTAGTGGATAGTTTCTGGCTTTGGGCATTGAGTTTAAATGTTGTTGAAATTGTATGGATTGACCTCTCATTTTAAGTTTTAATTTTTAATTTTTATTTTTATGGCTAGTGGAGTAGTTGTGTTTTGTTTTCTCAATTTGCCACCTATTGGATCTGCACATATCGTAACAGCTCCTGAATGGGACATAGTAATAGTAAAACCAGATGTAATAGAGTTACTTCCCTCATATCCATAGAGTATAAAAAGTTCAATATGTTTTACTAATTTACTAGCCTCAAAATTTCTATCCAGCAACCTTTTGATATTTTATTGGTGATGTTTCTTTCAAAACCTTCTAACTTGTTATATTTGTATCAGTCC
The DNA here is from genome assembly GCF_958449725.1 of Rosa rugosa. Lineage (NCBI taxonomy): Eukaryota > Viridiplantae > Streptophyta > Magnoliopsida > Rosales > Rosaceae > Rosa > Rosa rugosa. The sequence goes on along the minus strand of NC_084821.1, from coordinate 51,957,365 downwards.
ATCATTTTTTATTGATGATCATGTCTGTTCAAAACGTGTTTTGGAAGTCTAACTTGGTATAAGACTGAAATTTGTCTTCAAAATTTTTATGTGTTGCAACTTCACTGTTCTGGCACTATCATTTTTCTTACCATTAGTGATTGCGATTTTGGCCCGTCAGCATTCTTGCTTTACCAGCCAATTTTCTTTGTTTTGTCACCTCAACATTCAAAATATTTGGTATTCTTTCCAATTCCTATTTTCCAAGTTACTAGGAAAAACACATTGCATGCTTTGTGTTGATTATTTACTTCATTTTGGGTGAATCTGATTTGCATGGTTGTTGTGTTGAACTGTTTGCGTGGTTTATGGTTGAATTGAATGATGAATTGAGTTGATGAATATTTGATTCAGGTGTATGACCGCTTGTTGGGAGCTGATGCTTTATGTGGTTCTGGTGATTTGCGTGATTGCAGAGTATATGCTCTCGTTTGATGATTGTATTAGCTGTGCTTTTATCGCCACTTCCTCTGTGCATCTGCACCTTTTAAGATGTAGTTCATTTCTGAGTAATGGTAGCCAGCGTGACTAAATTAGATTAGTTTGTATTCTGTCAGGAACTGAAGTGTTGCTTGCTTTTTTATTTTAATTTTATGAAGTATAGTTTTATTTCATATAATTATAAGTTTATATTTTCTTTTACTATGAGAAAATATGTATGGTGGTGGTTGCTCTGATATTGTACTCGAAGATTCTGTTATTTTTGATGTGGCTTTATTTGTATGGAGGATTTCAAGCTGGTTGCTTCTGGGTTTAAGTATTGCTGTTATTGTGTATTAGAAACGCTTTTAAGTAAGCATATTAAGCATATTATCTTCATGCAATTGTGAAGTTGTGCTGGTGAGGTTATCCTTACCTTTTCGGTGAAGACACAGTTTTCTCTCATCAGGTCTCAACCACACTGCAGGGATTTTGGTACCTTTGTGTTGGCTGTATTGGCCATATTTTAGTGCCCATGACCTTGGTCTTCACTGGGAGTTGTTTGTGGCGGTTGTCAGAGTTTCTGGATTTATTTCAATTGAATACCCATTTGAGGGTATGATTTATCATTGGAGTTGGTCAACATGAAATAAGTTGAAGCAGATCTTTTCTGGTCTATGTTCATGTTCATTGAGCTTGTGATGGTTTTGTTAAAAGAGCTCAATTGTTTTGTTAACATAGAAGATCTTGAATGAAAAGAGATGGTAATAGCTTATTTTACCCTCTCATGCACTCTGATTGGTGACACCGAAAAACATTCACTGCAATTGTAGGTTGGTTGATTCGTGTTGGTTCATGTGGTGTTTCCTGGTTTTGTTAAAAGAGCTCAATTGTTTTGTTAACATAGAAGATCTTGAGTGAAAAATGATGGTAATAGCTTTTTATACCCTCTCATACACTCTGATTGGTGACACTTGAAATGCATCGACTGCAATTGTAGGCTGGTTGATCTGTGTTGGTTCATGTGGTGTTTTCTGGTTTTGTTAAAGGAGCATTGTTTTGTTAACAGAGAAGATCTCGAGTGAAAATCGGTGGTACTAGCTTTTTTTACCCTCTCATACACTGATTGGTGACACTCGCAAAAGCATCAACTGCAATTGTAGGTTCGTTGATCTGTGTTGGTTCATGTGGTGTTCTCTTTTCTTTTTTGGTGGGAAGGAGGATTTTGGTGATTGTTTTCCATTCTGCATTTGTTTAATGGACCAGAGGGTTTGTGATCCCAAAATCATGGTTCAAGTTTTATTGGCATGTCCTCTTGGGCTATTGGAATACTTGTTCTTTGCTTTGTGTTGTGTATTTTTTGTTCATTTATTTAGGTGGTTTGAAGGAGTGATTGAATTTGTGACTGGTTGTGGAATATCTGCAATGATTGAGGCAGACTTAGTTTTCCCTGTTTCTGTGGTTCCTATAGTAAAATGGGATGGTGTTCAAGTAATTCTGTGAGTTTGACCAACTATTGATGGTACCCTATCCAGTTATGTGTTCGATTGTGCAAGTGTGGGCATATCTGGCCTGTAGTCTTTTCTTCTGTGCTTCTCTTTGGATTGAAGAATATTGATAGTCTCCTTAACTTTGAATCATTTTTCGCTCTCATATGGGGGGTTCTGTAGCTGTGTGATGATGATGGGAAAAAATGATGATAATGGGAAAATATTTCCACAGGAATTTTTACTGTGCTAGTAATGCATCAATACATCGAATGCATATGGTCGACCAACTCCCTGTAGTGGTGGAGTTCACCACTGCATGGAACTAGTCTGCAACTCTAGCTGTGTGTGGAGCCGATCTACATGGTAGAATTTCCCCTAGTTTTGGCAGGGATTTCTGCTTGTGTATTGTTGGCTTTCATTTTTTGCCAGACAATTTCATTTTGTGCAACATAGATTCAAGTCTAACAGATGTGACCCCAAAGCTGTACAATTATTTGGCTATTACCATCATTTTGCCCCATTTTCACTCCGTGTTTTCTGTTTGTTGTTGTTCGGCGGGGCGAGGACGGGGTCATATTGTGGAATATGAGGAGTCCCAAGTGGAGAGGATATGTTGATGCCAGATCAAGCTGAGTCAGATGATTTGTAAAGCTTGCTGTTTACTTGTGCACTTTAAAGCGGGCAAGGCAATACATTGGTTCTCTTACTCAAGGTGATGGTGTATTTCTGCAAAGCATATGTAGCTGTATTCTTAAGCTCAAGTGCTTTATCTTAAAGTGAAATGGTTGTACAGTGCCCCTCAAAAGTTAGTAATAAGTGGTTTTGGGAACCATATGCCTTATGTGATATCGTTCTTATCTCCTTCGTTATCAAATTTGTCTGTATATAGTGATATAAAGAACATACTTATGAGGATAACAGCCGCCCCAATAGTTCTTTCACCATATCAACCATTGTCTCAAAGGATCACATCTATCAGACCTGAAGTGATTAAAAAAAAGGGTCATCATATTGATGAGGAAATTGAACGTGCATGACTTTCCCTAAGCATGATTCTAAAGTTCGCTTTTGCTACTTCACCCTAGTCTTCGTGGTGAGGCTCTTCAATTGGACAACCTGACCAACACTAACAAGCTTGTCCAACCGTCTAATTCCACAGTGCTACAACTTTAAAGGGTAGTATTATAGGCTATAAGCTAGCGAACAAATCCCACAAAGCTACGTGGACTCGTGGAGAACGTTGAAGAGTGCTTAGATGGTCGCGTTGTTTGATTGTCTAATCTCCTAATGCTATGTGGGGATTTTTATGGTCCGATCTCAATTGAACAAAGCTGGTCTAATTTCTTAACGATATGCGGTGAAACTTTTACTATGTTCAACTCTATGTATTCTTCTCAAAAAAAAAAAAAACTCTATGTATTCCTCTATCCGTAGAGTACATTGAATGTACAGCAATGACTATAACAGAGTCAAACAAGTATAATTACCTAGTGCTACGAGGAGGACTTTAAAGAGTAAGACAGCTTAATCCTACTTTGTTCGTTTGTCTAAACTCATAATGTTATGTGATGAATTAAAAAAATTGCTAATATTTCTCAAAGTTCATAATGATTCATAAAGTGTTCAGGCTACTCATATAGCCACGTGTAAGGACAAAATCATACCGAAAAGCTATCTAGTTTTTAACTTTGGCCAATCTCAAAAGAATTTTTTTTTTTTTTTGAGCTGAAAAGATAATGTATTATACAAATTCAGCAAACGTAACAATAACCTTACATCTATAAAAGTCGTCAGAAAGAGCTGTTATAATGAAAATTAGCCAAAAAAAGAAAGTTAATGGAAGGCAAAAACAAATTAAGCTAAAAGAACAAAGACTTGGAGCAAAAGCAAAGAAAAAAAAAAAAAGATAGTCCACTTTTTCCTACGTCCCTATCAATTATATTCCAAAAAATATTTTATTTTTTTCTTTTCTCTGGAGAGAGCTGACGTGTAATGGGACTACTACCTCATCAAATTTTAGTCGGACTAGTACTACTTTTCTAACAATAATAAATAAACAAACAAACAAACAAACCTCCTTAAAACCCTGTCTCTTTCTTCCTAAACCTCTCTCTCTCTCTCTTTCCTTCTCTCTCCCTCTCCATGATCGCCTGAGCTCGCCGGCGACACTTTCTGCTACAGTTCCGGTAACCCTCTTCTTCTTCTTCTTCTTCCTTTTCTCGGCCTCCCTTTTCATTCAAATTTCCAACCTTTTCCACTTAATTTACACTCTTTGATTTTCTCTTCGAAAAGAAAACTCCTTTTTTCAGAACTATAACAATTGTGCGATTGTGTGTATGTAAGTATGTTATGTCTGCATCAATCTCTGTGCTCATGGAACCATGAAAGCTATCACCCTTTTTTGTTTCAGTTATCTTATGCATTTGGGTATTGGGTTTTGGATTACTACTTTCCTAGTATGATCAAACTAAATTGATAATCTAGTTGTGACGATACTTAAAGCTTTTTCTGGAAGACTCTGTTTTTCTGTGGGATTGCCTGATGAGAATGCATATGTATGAAATTATGGTGAATTTTGTTTATCACTGAAGTAGAAAGATATGAGTGTTGCTTGAGGCTTTCGCAGTAATTATGTGGTGCACACTGAAGAAGCGCTAGAAAGACCAAGTTTCAGCTGTGTTTGTGGGATTTAAGTGATAAAGAATATGCGAATGTCTTTAATTTGATTAACTTTGAACAAATTTGTGCAATTTGCAACAACTATAGGATGATAATATCTTTTTTGTGGTACAATTTTGTATATGGATAAGTAAGTGCGCTTTAGTAATGTCCTCAACTAAATACATAAACATACAACCACTGAAGCGATGATTACCTCGGATGTATGAATATATCTCTCTCTCCTCTGTGCTCTTCAAAATGCTGACCTCCCAATTCTTTTTGCAGGTTGTCAAGACCTTGCTTTCCTGGTTCTGTACATCTAGTCTTATTACATCGAATCATAAATAGTGGTTCATCTATAGATCTTGTCATGCACTTTTCTTGTGCCAGGTTTGCTTGCTTGATTCTATTTTTGGCTTGGTTTTATTCCTGAAGTTCTCTTGTGCTGATTGCTTTTGTCTTGTGCTTTACTGGGTGATTCCCCTGACCTGCCATAGTTTTTCTTGTGTTTTTCTGTTTGTAAACTTACAAGTGCACTTGTTTATTACTTGGCAAATTTTCTCTCTTTTGACTTACTGTGAGCTCTGGGTCTCAGTAGTTGTAAAACATGACTTAATGACCTTATTGTTTTAGTCCTTATAAAACTTGAATGTGCACTTTGTGTTTATTATAGTATGGTACTTGTAAATCTCTTTCTAATCTCATTACTAATGGTGCTGCACCCTCATAAATAAGTTTTGCTTCCTCCCCCCACTACTGCTGTTACATGTACTATAGACAGATTATTTTCTATCATGTTGATTAAATTTTTTTTGGAGACTATGGATTATGAAACCATACTAGAGAGGTGCTAAAACAAAATTCGGCCTCCTTGTGGTGTTGTTCAGTTATTTTTGTTTTAGGAAAAATTTCACTTTTTCCTCATTGAATTGGGATGCATTTTTCACTTTCGCAATGTAGTTTTTTGAGCTAGGATGTTGACCTTTATCTTCCTACTTAGAACATATGAGTGATGTAAATCATTAATTATATAATATGACTGGCTGTAGGTGAATTTCACCATTCATGATGGATTTAAAATTCAAAGGTCCAAAATGGGTTGGAAACATTTACCAGAAGTTTGAAGCAATCTGCCATGAGGTGGATGATATTGTAAAACAGGTAATCAGGAAACATATCCAAAAGGGAAAGAGTCTGATTTTGTTTTTCTGCAAAGCATTAATGGAGGTTGTCAATAATTCTGACCGTTAAGTACATTTTGTTCACAGGATACAATTAAATATGTGGAAAACCAGATGCATTCAGTGGGTAAAAATGTGAAGAAACTCTGTTCTGATTTACTTCCTCCTTTAGGGCATCCTGTCAAACATGTGGCTGAAGATGTGGTTATTGAAAAGAATGCTGCTGTTAGTACTAAGACAACGAAAAGCTTGCAGGAAAAGTCTGTTGATGCAACTGAAAAGCAATCATCAACAGAGCCCAATATAATAGATCCTGTGACAAGCCAGCCGAGTCTTGCCTCAAGTGAACATCACCTTGGGGACCAACTTAGTTCTCTAACTTCTATGGATACTCTTGAGGAGTCAGACTCCAACTTACGCATAGGAAAGGTTGACGACATTCTGACAAATGAAAACTCGGCCACAGACAAACCAATTCTGTCAAAGTTAACTTCTCCTGGTGGTGAAGAACATATCGCAGAGTCACCAGTTCATAGTAAATATGAAAATAGACAGGCAGCCTTGTCTGAGGTTGAAACCTCCACTGATGAATTGGAGCAAAAATCAAGGCGTGATAACTTTTCTGATGAAGTTGAGTGTGTGTCTGGTGTTTCAACTGTAATGGTCTCCAATATAGAGCCCAAAGTAATGGATCCAGAAAACCAGCTGAGTCTTGTCTCTAGTCAATCTCACCTTTTAGAGCAACATAGTTCTCCGACTTCCATGGATACTCTTGAGGGCTCAGAGTCAATCTTATACATGGGAAAAATTGACGGCATTTTGACAAATGAAAACTCAGATGTTAACAAAGAAGAATTTTCCACAAAAGAGTATGCACCTAATATGCTGGAGTCAACCTCTTCTGGTGTGGTAGAACACTTTACGATGTCACCAATTGGGGTATTTGATCAAAGCAATGATGAAAATAAACATGCTGATTTGTCAAAGGTTGGACCTGAAACCCCAGTACATGAAGGGGAGTTTGAATCTCTGCAAAACTGGACCCTTTGGGATGACTATGTTGATGAAATTGAGTGCGTTTCTGGTGCTTTGAATTCCACTTCGGAAATGTCCTTTTCAGTTGTCTCTGCGGAGAATACTACAGAGGATGTTGGACTTGCATCCTTCAGCAGATCCAATGCAAAGGAATCTCTTAGGATCTCTGAAAATTCACCTGAAAAGTTAACCGAGGAAGCAATGTTTTGTCATAACTCTGTTGAGGGGGTCAGTTTTGTTGAAAATTTCTCTGATGTTGCACATGAAACCTCAGCACATAGTTTGGAGTTTAAATCTCAGCTCGACTTGACTGCTTGGGATAACTTTGCTGATGAAACTGAGTGTAATTCTGGTGGTTCAAATACAACTTCTGAAATGGTCTCCTCAGTTGTCTCTGGGGAGAAATCTATAGAGGAGGTTGGCCTAACATCCTTCAACTGCTCCAATGCTAAACCACTAAGGGTCTCTGAAGATTCACCTCAAAAGTTATCCACAGAAGCAATGTTATGTCATAATTCTAGTGAGGTGGCTGGTTGTGTTTGTGATATGTCTGAGGTCGTACGTGACAATTCAGCACATGGCGTGGAGTCTGAATTCCAGCCAAGCTCGCCAGCTTGGGATGAGTGTTCTGATGATATCCAATGTGTTTCTGGTACTTCAAAAGATACATCTGAAGTAGCCTGTTCAGTTGTCCCTGGAGAGAATGCTGCAGCGGAGATTGGACTTCCGTCCTTCGGCAGTTCCAATGCAAAGGAATTTCTTAAGTTCACTGAAAATTCACCTCAAATGTTATCTGTGGAAGCTATGTTTTGTCATAGTTCTGGTGGCTACGCTAGATGTGTTTCTGATAGCTCGGATGGATTCTCATCATCAGCTCCAGCCCTAACCGTGTCCAGTAAGACTAAGGACACTGAAGTTCGACTTTCTTCATTCAGCAGTGTGCTATCAATTGGTCAGTATTTTTTCGGCTAATTAGTTATTATATATTTATTATATATGTATAGTTGCTTCAATTTCACAATGGGTATTCATTAAATTATATTTTACAGAAGAAGGCACTTCCAGAATCACAGAGACCATGCCTCTGACAGTACCTTCTGGAAAACAGCAAGTCAAGATCTGCGAGTCCGTTCAACATGAGGCTGTAGTGCCCTCTGCAGATACTGGTATGCAATTCAATGTGCATGTGGTACTTACATTTGTTTCCTCTGTTCTCTCCCACCCATAAGATACCATGGCCCAAAGTCTGTTTCCTTCCTCCAACTTTGGCAGTAGTAACAACAATAGTGATGTGATAACTAGTTCTGTTTCAATCTTGCTCCTATTAAGTAAACCTAGATTTATAGTTCAATTAAAAGGTAATCTAGATCTTTCTGGTCCATTTTGGCTTTTGGCTTAAGACTGTAAGACTATGTTTCAGCAACTCCCCAATTTTGGTCCTCATTTGGCTTCTAGGTTCTTGAAATACCTAAATTGAGGAGGTGTAAATACCAAAGCTTTAAGAACTGCATCGCCCTAGTTGGTCGGTGCCTTTTTTCTTGTGTTCTGCACCTTAATGTTGTGTTGGAGTACAACCATATGCGATTTCAAAAATAAATCACTTTGGAGTTGGAATAAGATTGCAGTGTAACTTTAAAATGTGCAAATGGTATCAGATGCAAATACAAACAGGAACCAAAGATCTCAACTTGTTTATAGATAATAGAAATGCAGAAAAATATTACAGAATGGTTCTTAAAATAATAAAGCCGGGCATGAATTAATTTTGGTATTATGGCTTCACGGTTGTATGCTCCTTGGGGTATTATTGCATAATGGAAACTAAGCCAACTGTTTTAGACCACAACTATCCCTTGTATATGGTTTCTTTGATGTGTTTTAGATGTCAGCTATTCTCTAATATTGTAAATCATTTACAGGATGTTTGGATGAATCAAGTTCTGATATTGCTTACTGTCACATGGAAAGCATTGACTTGCATGATAAGGTGAAGATTGAGGAAAGCTGTGTCAATGTAGAGGATAGTGTACTTCATGCTATTTCTCGCAGAGCAAGAAAGCAAAGATCATACAAGGTATACTCCACCTCTCTTTTGGTGATGTTATATTTAGTTAAAGGAAGTGCAATTTTAGAAGATAAAGAAGACAGCATGCTTCATTTCACATTGGCATTTAAATTACTTGATAATATGCTTCTGTTGCATATTTATTGGGAGTCCTTCTTAAGATTTACATTAGTCACTGATCTGAACTGTCATAAGAATCAATGGCTTATCAACAAAAATAAGCTTGTGGTTTGTAGCAAGATGAGCTTTACTGAATCCATGTTTTGTGTCAATCCATGTTTTTTGTCAAATACAGAAACAAATCCAGGATGCTTTTACATCAAAGAAGAGGTTGGTGAAGGAGTATGAACAGCTAGCGATTTGGTTTGGAGATACTGGTTTAGATTCCAGCCAAGAAGCAACTTCTAACAAGGAAAATTCGGGAACTCATCATGCAGGTGACTCTGAATGGGAGCTTCTGTAAGCAATATAATTTGTGTATGTAATTAAATGAAATTGGAGTATTGGACCGGTTACAAGGCTGCTTGCCTTTCAGATAAAACATGTTGGAAAGTGATCGAGTGATCAAGCCGACTAAATAGCGTTAGATGGGTTAGTATTGGTTCCAAGATATGTGATAAAGAGGAACATATGAGTTACATACAGGTGATATTGGATGTCTCACTCCTTTTTCTTCTTCTTTCTTGCATCAATGTAGTTTAGCAAAGACTCAACTGCTAACTTCAAGTTACAAAAAATTTTGATGACTCTTTAACAAATATGCGTACAAAATTTCGTTCCATGTATCTGGAACTCCAGGTAAGCACCAGTGAATGCAATCTGCAAAGTTTTTTGGATCAGATCTTTGCTCCTTCGTCAGGAGCTTGCCCTTGCGTTCCCCATAAACTGATGTGTGTGCATCTTTTCTGTACTCAGACAATTGTGTGATATTCAAAAATGTAACCTTAACTTTCAAATCCTGTAACGTGTCATCTATAATATCCATGATTTTGGTGTTCGAACCAGTACCCCAATATGAACCTTGAATTGGATAGGACTCATTGTAGCAGTTTTCATCACTGCCAGGCCTCCATTCCCAGCTCCTACAGAAGAAATCATTATGTTTCGGTTTTGTTCAACTTTATTCTTTCGAAAATGTTTCAATGAAACTCACCATAGATGTGTTGGAGACATACTCATGAAGAAGACCTTTTGCCTTTCTGGGTTTGCTCTTGATTCTAACCATTCTGCCCAAGTCTGTAATGCCAATTTATACGCAGTAGTGACATTATATTCTTGGACATCGTTTGGAGATCCATATCTGTGGGAAACAACAGAAATAAACAAACTTAAGCGCATTATTTTAGATTTGGAATCTCATTCTCAGCTCAAGGTTCACAAATAATGGCCAACCAAAGTACAGAGCGCATGTTACTCACGTAGCATTGATTGTAGGCTTGTGCATCCACCATACATAGCTCTCAAACACCAAAATATCTACTCCTTCCCAGTGCTTGCCATGCTTAGCTATGGAATCGAGCTTCACCAACCGTTTTAGTACAGTATGCTTCGTTGCATGATCTGAAATTGACTCCACAATAAAGGGAGCCCAGTAGTACTCAATGGAGGCATCGAACTCCTGTCAAAGGAAAAAAAAATGAAAACCAACTTAATGGTTTTGCCAAAAACCAATAACGAAAATGTTACCGAGCAAGTGTTAAGCTATTTGTTGCAGCATGTTTACCTTGATTGTGAATATCTTCCTAGGTGGAACCCTTTGGAGCGATTTCTTTCCTTGAGGAAGTATAGATTGTACCATACAGACCATGGATTCAAACTGGCCTCTCTGTACTGAGTCTCCAACAAACATTAGTCTTTTGCCCCTCAAAATCTGTAGTAGCTTCAATGGATCAAACCTGAATTCAAAACGAATGCCGGTTACTAGGAAAACGAAAGACGTGGAATGACACCACCCACATCCCATATATGTAAACCTATAGTACAAGTTCCATAGTTCCAGTTGTTTCATTCTAATTTCTACGTAAGTTTTTTACTTCATTCCATAGTTCCTTGGTTGTTATCGGTGCACACTTTTACATTCAAAATGCATAAAGGAAATCTTAAGCATTGCCTCAATATCTTTAAGGGTCCTTGGATCCTCCATCATCGCCAATTAGTTTTTCAGGTGGATGCTCTAATAAACTTCTACACTAAAAGTACATATGCTTACTAAGAAGAAGATAGTTTCTTTACCTTGGGAGGTTGCAGTCATTGGGTTGCCATCTCCAATTCTTGTAGTAAGAATCAGGCCTACCATTCTTTTGGCATGTAACCTGTTTCACCAAGTAGGGGCAGCTCTCTTCTGTATAGTGAGGAGCATATGACTCGTTATCCCATACCCATTTTCCTTCAAAAACATTACAACTTTCATCAATGCAGTCCTCGGGGGAAACAATCACTGCTGGTCTCTCTCCTTGACCTCTTGACCTGCCATATAGCTGAAACACAAAACTGTGGTTGCTCTTCAACGTGTCCAGGAATAGTCGGGTAGTCCCAAGGACAAGCAGAGAAGCCAATGCAACAGGGAGGAGCGATTGGATGCGACGATCAAGAGAGACCTGCTTTGTCATTTGGGAAGGTGATGATGAAAAACATAGGTATGGTTTGTGCTTGATTGTTAAGAGACATTTTCCAGGTTAAGTATTTTGAACATGCCCCTGCCTTGGGTTTTAAGTCTGTTTGGTGAAAGCTATACATGCAACCACCAGTTGGTAGGATCAAGTTTTCACGTATACCTCTCATTTTATATTGAAATAAGGCTGTCACTCTTTGAGTTCTGATGTAGGCCATTGAGGTAGTAACATTCAATTTGAGAGAAGTTCTGTTAAATGGTTCATGTTTAGTAGAACTTTGTGAGAAGGACCTGAACTCTTTCAAGTGCTTCCTGTGAAAAGCACTTGGAAAGTTGGAAGTGCTTACATGTTTGATGTTTAGTAGTACTTCAATATTTCACAAATATATGCCAAACAAGGGTAAAGAGTTGTTGATGATGAAATAATTAAAATATCATAATAGACTACTATCTGAAGTTATTTTTGATTGTTTACTAGTTATAAAATAGAATTATAAATCTTTCTAGTATATTATTATTTGAGACTCGGTTTATTGCAATATAATATTTTGCAAAATTATATTCACGAAGTTTTGGTTTGAAGTTTGAACAAAATGGGACGGACAGTTAAGCATGTATACATCTAAAACACATTTTAACACTTTGTCAAGTAATCCAGGGGGTTAAGACTTGAGAAGCATTTGGTTGGTAACTTCACCACCCTCCACTATTGCTTAGATCTCAATCTACCTTCTACACGTCTTTACTTGGTCATATTTGACAATGATACAATTTAAAGTCAAACTTATATAAATATAAATATTGAGGTGATAAAAAATTGTACATATGTATATAATTTTTTTTTTTTTTTTGTTAAAATAAGAACTGGTATCGCTGGCCTCAAGTCTGTATAGTCACTCTAATAAATATATGTTAGAAAAGTATGCACATACCATACGTAGTCTTTTGATCAAATGATGTTCGCCATTAAGAGTTCAGTATGCAGGGCAATAACGATATGCTCTTGAGGTAAAAATTCCGGATCAGAAACCAATCTATCAAATCTAAAGAGCTTCTCAGACAATCGAACTTGAGAACAACACATGAGTACGAAACTCCAGTCCTGGAGATCCCACTTATGGATAAAATTGATACTATACAAATGTTCCTTAAATATAGTGTTTCGGTCAATATTTTAGTAGATGATATTATAACTAAATCTCTTCTTTTTAACTATTGCACGTAATGACCATATATTTCATGTCGTGTAAAAATTATCTTAAGTTCTACATGAACAAACTTACTATCAATATGGGTCACAATTCATAAATACAATTATGGCTCTGACTTCCTCATTAATATTTTTGTTTACAGATCGAGTCTTGTTTTTCATTTTTTTTTTTTTTTTTTTTAGCTGAAGCAAATAAGAGGCATGCCCTTGACTTGAATTTAATAAAAGAGTAAGAAGAAAAAAAGGAACATAGGAGGGGGACCAAACCAAACCTCCCTACAAGAGCAACGAAAAGAAATAAGCTATCGTAACCGAAATTGGGGAAAACTCAATTGGTCACTCTGACAATGCGATAAAAGAAAAGATGGTGGAGCATCCCACCACACCATATTAGGAGCAGTCGTACCATAATTCGCCAAAGCATCAGCTACCTTATTACCTTCACGAAAAATATCAGATACACGAAAAGTCATTTGAGAAATCTTGAACAAGCAATTGAGCCAGCTAATACGAAGTTGCCAGGGGACCAACAAAGGAGATTTAATAAAATCCAGAATAAGAGAAGAGTCCACTTCTAGCCATACATGCTTCCAATCACAAACCCATGCCAGCTCAATTGCCTTAATCACAGCCATCATCTCTGCCGCAATGGAACTAGGAATCTCAAGATTAGAAGCAAAAGCTCCAAGAAAACGTCCCATATGATCCCTAAACACAGCCCCATAACCTCCAACCCCCTCATCATGTTTCCAAGCTCCATCAGAATTAATCTTAACCCAACCAATCAATGGGGGATGCCAATTCACCTCTATCACTCTAGGGGCACGACGCAATCTGCAATGGGCCCCAAAGGCTTTCAAAATGCGTAGATCTTGGATGGAATTATGCATGGTACCTGTTGCCAAACGACTAGCTGCTTGAATATGACAAGAGATAAGCCTACAAATAGTACCAACTAAAAACACCTTCCCCTCATGTCTCATTTTGTTTCTAGCATTCCATACAAACCACAATATTGAAGTGAAACAAATCAACCATAAGTCTTTAAGCTGTCCACTTCTTCCTATAACCATACCCACTTGTAAACCCTCCAAAATTGAGGGAGGAACTCCACCCAACTCAAAGAGAGAAGTAAAATGACGCCATATTGCAGCCGTAAAAGAGCAATTAAGAAAAATGTGATCAAGAGATTCAGAATCGATACCACAAAGATCACAACGAGAGACCAAAGCTACTCCCCTTCGCTGTAAAAAATCATCAGAAATCACTCTACCTCTTAAAACCTTCCAAGCTAGCAGAGACATTCGAGGCAAGATAAATTTAGACCATAATGATTTGCCCCATGCTACTGAAGGAGAAGGCCGCCGCAAAAATATGTAAGCATGCTTTGCAGTTAACTCACCAGAAGAGGAAGCAGTCCAAATAAGTTTGTCTTCTGCTGAAGGATTTGCGGCAATTGGAACTTGACTAATCCAGTCACACAAGGATGGAAAATAGAAGTGTAGAAGCTGAGGCAAATCCCATGAACCATTACTAATAAAACTCGAAACCATGTCTGGAAGATCGTCCTGTAATGCAACACGGACACCGAAGAAATCACTAATGGGTCTGCCCAAGAAATTATCCCTCCAAAAAGAAATCTTATCCCCTGAACCAATTAACCATCGAGCATAAAGATAATTTTGCCCTCATTTGAATTTTTTTTAAGGCTCTGCCATTGAGATAGGTGTACCGTATGTTTCTATCAGTTTCTTCTTTCTTCTACAGCCGTATAATTGACTTTTGCCGGTTTCTTCTCCCTTCTGTTGGTTTCTCTCTTCATCTTTTCTGCCCGTAGCTAGGTTTATCATGCTATATAGCGCCCGATATTTTTCCACACTTTTGTTCTTCTCGCTTCTGTCTCTCAATACTCACTTGTGAAATCAGATCCCAAAAATCACATAAACACAGAGAAAAGTAGCGAGAGCATAGAAATTGAAATCAACAGAGACGAAACAGTCCAAAAACGTGAGAAGCATTCGAGAGAGGTAGAGGGTTTTTAGGTAGCAATCTAGCCTTTTGTTTTTGGATCATAACATTATCATTCATCTACCCGTAAATGGTAATCGTCGGTGACTTTTTCTTCCTTCTTAATTTGGTATTCGAACGATTAATTACTGATTCTCTGTTTTGTTGTTTTATCTTTGTATATAGTAAAAGTTAAAAAAAAAAAAAAAAAAGTCATTACTAACCAAATTGTAATATGTATAGTTTATTTCTCAACTAACATAATATGAATCTTTGGCAACCCGCAATCGCTTATAAAATCTTCGTTTTTATCGAAGAAAATCTTGCCAACAACTTATCTTTTACCTAAGCATCCAAATATCTAATTTCACCACAAGAACATAACATCCGTATGTGCTATATATATATATATATATATATATATATATATATATATACAGATCCAATTCAGAGCGGAGCTCCGCTTTGAAATTAACGTGTGAAGTTCGAGTTTTCGGTCACTTTTCGGTCGCATATCCACATCTCGACCGTTCAGTTTTTAGGTACTACTGTATAGATCATCTCTGCAAATTTTCAGCCAAATTGATAATCATTAAGACATCTAACTGGTTTAAACCAATGGACGGACTGAATCTGTCAACCTGAACCGTACTAGCTTTAAGGCACTTATCAATGCCTTAACGATCATCATTTTGGCTGAAAATTTGCAGAGACGATCTATACACTAGTATCTAAAAACTGAACGGTCGAGATGTGGATATGCGACCGAAAAGTGACCGAAAACTCGAACTTCACACGTTAATTTTCAAAGCGGAGCTCCGCTCTGGATAGGATCTGTATATATATATATATATAATATGTGTATGACTAGTAATTGTACAAAAATGAAAATAATATTAGCAATAAACTTTTCAGTTAACCAAGTTTAAATCTTAGTAAAAGTCATAGACCATGCTAGGACAATGATAGGAGGCCTAAGATTTGTGGCCCCAACTGTCCGTTTTATTTAATTTCACATAATATATATTGTCACATCATAATCTTGCAACACCAACTTTACCCTTTTTTTTATCTTGCCACAAATCTTAGTCCTCATTTGAGGCTAACAATCATTTTTCGACCACGCTAATATTAGAGTGACATATGCATATTCATTTAAGTTTACCATACATATAGGATTCAAACATTTTTCATATAAATGGTTTACAAACTCACTTATTTATAATGGTTAACATTGTTTTAAAAGAATGATAGTGAAATATTCAAATGGAAAACTATATATAGTTTGCCAACGAAAACACATTTTTTTTTTTGTCTCTTTTCAATTTAGCTCTCTAATACGAAATGCACATGTTTATTTACCACAGCAAATATGTTATAGATTTAATGAAGTTGATTATATTCTTATATTATTTTTGATATGGCCAATCTTATGAACCCTAGATATGTTGTTTAAACTCTCATGTTTTGTTTTATTCAACTTTGACCTGCATGATGAGTTCCCGAATTTTATTGCAAGCCTGTAGTTTGTATCCAAAACGTGTATCCCATGCATCCAAATATCTAATTTCATCACAAGAAACATAACATCTCTATGTGTTATAATTTCTATAAATAAAATATGTGTATGACTAGTGATTGTATAAAAATGAAAATAATATTAGCAACAAACTTTTCAGCTAACCAAATTTAAATACTAGCAAATAGACAACGCTAATATTAAAGTGACATATTCATATTCGTTTAAGTTTACCATATATAGAGGATTCAAATGTTTATCCACACCAGAAAGAAACTAAAACAAAGGAAAATGCTAAGAAAATCAGATTTTCCGTGCCAGGCTTCCGCATCTTCATGTATGAGGTCATCAATGATGGGGACAGAAATACCTCTTTTCTTCACAATATGGTCAAAATCAGACGCTTAAACAAATCGATCACTTCGCTTTTGGTGAATCATGAGGTCATCAATGATGCTTCGGCCATTGAAGCGCATGTCGTTCAACACTTTGATTTATCTTTCACAAGGGATACTAACATATATAGTGAACACAGGCATGGTGGAGCGGCTCATTCCTAATCTTGTGACTGAGGCTGACAATGTAGCTCTGCTTTCTATTCCTTCTGGTCAGGAGATCTTTGATACTGTCAGAGGCATGGATGAGTTCAGTGCTCCGGGGCCTGATGGTTTCAATGGAAGTTTTTTCACTTTCTGCTGGCCTGTGGTGGGGCCTGATGTGGTTTCAGTAGTTCAAGCCTTCTTTCAAAATGGTTTCATCATGCCACACTTTAATTCAAATGTTATTATTCTTATTCCCAAGCTGGAGGAGTCCGAAAGCATTTCTGATTTCAGGCCTATTGCCCTAGCCAACTTTGGGTTTAAAATTATCACAAAAATATTGGCTGATCGTTTGGGTTCTGTTGCTGCTCGGATACTCTCTCCAAACCAAAGTGCGTTTACTAAAGGGCGTACTATTGTTGATCCTATCTCACAAACCTCAGAGTGTATGAATATGCTGGACCGCAGCTGCAAGTATGGTAATGTAGCAATCAAATTGGACATTCGCAAAGCCTTTGATACTCTGGATTGGAGCTTCTTATTGAGAGTTCTAAGGTCTTTTGGTTTCAACTCTACTTTTGTCGGGTACATTCAAAATATTCTAAATTCTGCCTTCCTTTCTGTAAGTGTTAATGGCAAGACTTGTGGTTATTTTAACTGTTCACGGGGAGTCCGTCAGGGGGACCCCCTTTCACCACTGCTTTTTTGCCTTGCAGAGGAGGTCCTGAGTAGGGGCATTGACAATTTGGTTGCGCATAATAAAATTAAGCGCATATCAGCCCCTCTGGGAGTTACCCCTCCTTCACATGTTCTTTTTGCAGACGATGTCATGATTTTTCTACAGGGAGGTTCAAGGCATTTAAAAAATTTAATGTCATTCATGGAGGAGTATGCCATGAATTCGGGTCAAGTCGTGAACAAGGCAAAGTCCAGTGTCTATCTGGGTAAATGTGCGATTCCAAGACAACGTCGTATCAAAAGAATTCTGGGGGTGAATATTGGCAGTCTTCCATTTACCTACCTGGGGGTACCAATTTTTTTTGGCAGGGCGAAATCTGAATATTTCCTCCCCATTGCTGACAAAATCAGATGTAAATTGAGCTCTTGGAAAGGTAAGCAGCTTTCACAGGCAGGTAGGTTGCAACTGATTTCTTCGGTTATTCAAAGTCACCTCATTTACAGTTTCCAAATTTATGAGTGGCCACGTGAGTTGCTGTTGAAGGTGCAGCGTTGGACTCGTAATTTTTTCTGGAATGGGGATCCTTTGAAAGATGGTCATGCTTTGGTGGCCTGGAAAACTTGCTGTAGACTCAAGGAAGAAGGTGGATTGGGATTGAAAAACTTATTTGTACTGAACAGAGCCTTGCTTCTGAAGAGGTGTTGGGAGGTAGTTGAGAGAAGGTCACCTTCTGCTTTGTTATTGCATGAAAGATTCCTCACAGATGGGCTTCAATGCATCACTTCCTACAAAAAGTCATCCATTTGGCTCGGCCTCAAGAAATTATGGCCCACACTAATTGCAAACCTGCAATGGGTAGTTGGGGATGGTACCGTGGTGCGGTTATGGAAGGATAATTGGCTGGGTTATGTGCTTTTAGAGTCTACCAATTGTGATCCATTGTTTCATCCTTTTCTTAATGACAAAGTGTGTGATTTTATTGAAAATAGTGAGTGGAAAATTCCATGGAGTTTTAAGAGGTCTTTCCCTGAGGTGGCTAACGACATTTCGGTTTTGCCAATCCCATCTGAAGAGTGCATTGATAGACCGGTATGGGCTACTGAAAGTTCAGGTACTCTCACCACCAAGGCAGCTTATGATTTTCTTTCTATGCAGCAGCCTAGGCCAGCTTGGGCTAAAACAATTTGGCACCCTGCTATTCAGCCCCGTAAGAGTCTAGTAGCCTGGAAAATTATGCTAGGAAAGATTCCAACTGATGTGCAAATGCAGCGACGAGGCAGGGCCCTTTGCTCTCGGTGCCACTTATGCACGGCGGCGACAGAATCGCTGCATCACCTTTTTGTGAACTGTTCAGCAGCTGCTGGAATATGGGATTGGATCTTCCCACTATTCAGGCTTCACTTCAATCCAGCCTATGAGACCAGGGAGTTTTTTCATGAGAATTTACTTTCTACCTTCTCTGTTTCCACTAAGCTGCTATGGTTTTTATCAGTTTGCAATATTTTTTGGTGTGTCTGGACGGAGAGAAATAGTCTCAAGCATGATGGGGGGGTTTTCGAGCCCAACAGGTTTAAACAAAAGGTGATTCTTTCAATTGGTGAATCTGCTAGATTAATCTTTAGCTCTTCCTCTGTTCCACAATCTGCTCCAATTTTTGGGTTTTTAGGTTTGTCTCCACTGCGGCCTACGGCTCCAAAAATTATCCAGGTAATGTGGTACCCACCTCCTCCTCTTTGGGTTAAAGTAAATACAGATGGATCATACCATGATCAGCTTCAGGCAGGGTGTGGAGGTGTTTTTAGGGGTTGTGAGGCATCCTTTTTAGGTGCTTTTACTAAAAAGGTAATTGTCCCTTGTGCTCTTGACGCAGAGTTGATTGCTGTAATTGAGGCGATTCGCCTGGCTTGTTTGAAAGGGTGGTTGAATTTGTGGGTGGAGGTGGATTCTTTGATACTGCTCAGTTTTGTTAATGATCCTCTTAAGGTTCCTTGGCGTCTGCGCACACAATGGAGGAACTGTTTGCATTTGTCTAGACAGTTGAATATTCATTTTTCACACATATATAGGGAGGGGAATTCAGTGGCTGATAAGCTTGCTAATTATGAAGCCTCGCATGGGGATTTTGTCTGGTGGGAGGTGGTGCCTCAGTTCCTGCATTCGGCTCTGGGTGGTGATTTCTCTGGTCGCCCATCATATCGATTTGCTTAAACTAGTCGACTTATGGTTTTCTTTCATGAGTTCTCAGCTTGTATTCTTTGTTCTGTTACTGTTCTGTTTGATTCTTGGGAATGGTTTTGGCCTAGTCCCCCATTCCCTATCCTTGTTTTTCTTTTTATTTTAATAAACGGAACCGGGCGTGGGGCTGAGCCTCCCAGCTTGGCTGGGTTCCAAACCCTTTAAAAAAAAAAAAAAAAAAAAAAAAAAAAAAATGTATGATCTTTTCTAGTGAAACTATGATAATCCAATAAATGGAATCTAGATCAATACCAAAAGTTCTCTAGTAAATGACCTGATGTCTAAGTTGCTAAAATATATAGTATCACCACATCCCTCTTTTATGTTTTTCCATATTATCAGCCAGGATTCTTGCATTATAAAAGAGATAATAATGGGTTGCAGAATTGGAAAGCATCCCATTTTGTTTTCAAGACAAACTATATGGAAGTGTAATTATAATTTGGCATCTCATTTATCATATAAACTAGAGAGTTCAATTCACATGAACAAATTAGCAGGCCGCCTCTTTTTTTTTTTAGGAATGCACTTGTGGTATAAAGAAGTAGCAAGTAGAGTGTAACAAATCAAAAGAATATGAAAGGAAAACCTTGGTGATATAAAGAATAATGCACTTTATCCATTCAAAACACAAAAGGCAGAATGCAGAATAAAACTTCCATAGATCAAAGAGTTGGCAGTTACAAATAGAGTGCTTAGTTGGAAAGTTACAAATCAATAGTAGAATGAGTATAAGTATCTGAACCTTGCATTGATCCAACATTGAAACACTAGTTAGCAAAAATCAGAACAATGAACTCTGAGCAATTCAAAAAAAGCAAAGATTGATAGAAGGGTGAGTATCATCAACTTTGATTGGCTCCTACCACTCTTTTCAAGCTTCCTTGGCAGGCTTCTGCATCTTCTTGTGTACCCTCTTTCCTAGCGAAACTAGGAAGCTGACTAATCCGACAAAAGGAATCCAAATCATTACCAACAATCCTCTAGTAAACGACCTGATATCTAAGCTGCTAAGAGGTTCAGTTGAGCTCGCATCTACCAAGTTGATGGCCTTGTAGAAGATCATGCTCCAGAAGAATAATGCAAGGCACATGAGCATTGTATACATCCACGCGAACGCTCTCTGGTAGATAGGAAATCCACAGAGCAATAGGAGAATGACGCACATAGAGAAACAAAGCATATACAATCGTTCTTGATGAACTCCTGAAAGAGTGTCGGCTGTCCCAGAGATGCAGGGGCGGGATGGAGTGCAAAATGCTGTGTCCTTGGGTGCATTTTTCCAAGTCTCACCAGGTGGGCTAACCACAAGGCTAGTCGCTAGCGATGCGAGCGCAGTAGCCACACCAATGAGCATTCCCTTTTGCTTCTCCACCCAGGTGGATTCCTTCTCCACTGGAATCCTCCTTTCTTCAGCTTCACCATTGGGCTGAGCAATTAATGCTACTAATGATGTCAGTCTTTGTCAATAGCTCTTGGGCTCTTTTCTTGAGAACACTTGATTCTTCTTGTAGGGAAACCAAGCGATCCGTGCTCTAAACCACAAATTTTCACTTTTAAAGAAAGAAACCAAAACTACAACATTTTTTTTTTTTGAATAAAACGACAAAACAGCAGCAGGCAACTGCAACATAAACCAAACAAAAGCTAAAGAAAACAACAAATTAAGCAAACTCTAAACTTGTTATGTTGCAAGCAAATGTCAATTGTTGCATACATACAATACATATATACATCCTCTAAATCTTATACTTAGAACGTATATGATCATTATGCGTAGTCTTCTATGGGTAAGCTTGGTAAATGGTGTTAACAATACTAGTACTCATTCTGTTAATGTTTGTATCGAGTTCAAAGTGATTGTACAAAAGTGAAAATAATATTAGCAACAAATTTTTTAGTTAACCAAATTCAAATACTAGTCATAGACCATGCTAATATTAGAACGACATATTCATATTCGTTTAAGTTTACCATACATATAGGATTCAAAAATTTTCCATACAAATGGTTTACAAACTCACATCTCATCTTTATCTTGATATCTAATATTTTTTATAGCTTATCGGTGAATCCATTTGCTTGTCGACACAACCAATACTAAAATGATTTTAAGTACATAGTGTTTCACTCAATATGTTAGTGAATAATATTACAACTAAGTTTCTTTTTAAAATTATACGTAATATCCATAAGGTGGAGAAAAGAACCTGTAGGTTGTTTAGCATTATTACTAAAAGGCGCTTTGCCAAATCAAAACACTACTGATGACAAACTTATGGTGAAAGTATATTAAGCCTATATATATGACAACAGGTGAATTGAAAGTATAAATCAAACTACGTTCCTTTTATTTAGGTTGAGTTAAATGGAGCACTTGAAACCCTGTGTGAGCAAGGATTTGGTGCATGGTCATATAGAATGTTGGGATTTTATCTGCAAGCTTTTTCCATCATATCTGCTTTCTATATTCTACAGTCTACATCATTCCAGGGTTGTATACAGAATTACAGATTGAATTAAAAGAAGTTCATGAACACACCAAGTCGAACAAGTCAGAGATAATAATCTGTGCCATTCTGTACATAATAGAACTGCCTATTTTTACTTAAGATACTGAGACCAGAGAAGGAAGTACATGAAAGAAGAATGAGGGAATGAGTATGGTTTGATTCTGCGCTTTTTTTTTTTTTTTTTGAATTTTGTTCCAGATTTCACTGAGCTGTAAATCAAGTTCATGTATTGTTCTGTTAATTTCAAATTGTTCTGCGCTTTCAGCCTTTTTCTATCCATCCATATACTTATTGTTCTGTTAATTTGTTACGATGGTCCGCCTATATGCGTCTCCCATGAATTCATTTCTCTGCATTTTTGTTACAATGGTCACTTCAAAAGAAACGATATGGTTTTAAGATGGAGGCAAATTTGAAATCTGTTGTCAAATTTTTTTAAAGAAAGGTAGACATAACTGATAATGAGTATGCAACTTTTTGAATGTGAGAGGCTCAAGTTATTAGGAATTTTCAAATTTTAAAAAAATGACCATATAGATTTTCAGTTCAAAAACCCTAAATCAAATTGGCTTGCTGTTCATTTTGCCTATTGTCAGGCAAACTTAAATCCATATTACAATTGTAAAGATAAGCTTTTGTCAAGGAGTTTGAATTTATTATCAACTTGCAGTCCTTTGTAGAGAAACACTGGAATGAGCATGGAAAACCTGCTGTAGAGGTGGTGATTCAAAAGGAATTACAATAAATTGCAGAATAGTCATTTGAAGACTTTGCTTTTTTAATAGTTTATGCTGACTGGAGACCATCTCCGCTTATTAGCTGACTAGCTCCATGTTCTTAATTGTCATGCCCTAGAGAAAAAAGCTGAAGCTGGAGAGTGGGCTGAATACCATGTGGAAGCAGTTAAAAGTTAAAACTGTAAGCTAGGTTACATCATTTCAAATTCAATTTAAGTTGATAGTATGGTTTTTGTCTACTAAACTGTAGTTCCCTCCCTTTTACCTTCGCCGTCCTATCTCTTGAAGAAATGGATCCCTGCAGTCAAGGAACAGTGGTCAGTGGTGAAAGCATTTGTTGAACCTCAACAAAGCCTATTGAAGCTTATACATCAAAAGTACATTAGCTCCCCATGTTATAAAAGCATAAGAATTTGTTGATCCTTACTTTCAGGTAAATTTCTGTTGAATCACTTTTTTTTTTTTTTTTTGGTTTATTTGCTTTGTTACATACAGCTTACAACAGTATTTTTGGGGTGACAGGAGGCAAAGAAGTTGAGCAAGCCATATGTTGATCACGTAGCCATTGTTGCAAAACCTCATCTTGAAAAAGTTAAAAGTGGTTTTGAAGCTCTATACAAAGCAGGTGGTTCAGGCCTACGAGAAATTTCTCAAATCCGCTTCCACAAATCATCGAGTATTGGCTTTTTGTCATGCTGTGTAACTTTTTGTGATAAGGACCAATCTCTATGGTTTTTTGTAATGGTGACGGTCCTTAAAAACAATCTCTTGCTCTGTACTTATAAGCACTGGTTGTCATGACCATTCTCTATATTCGTTGTAATGCTAATGGTCCCTGAAAAACAATCAACCAAAACAGCTAACATTTTGTACATCTACTGATCAATGTACATAAAAGCTTTTTGGCTATTCTTTGCTTTTTCATTCCATTTTTTTGCAATAACACACCAATTATTATTGAGACTAAAAAACCCGCAGCATCGCGCGGGCCTTTCTACCTAGTATTTTTCTAAAAAGATAGCATGACTTAACAATATATTTTATCCTAAAAATAAGAGATATGCATTAACTAAATAAGAGAACAAATCAAGACTTCAAATGAATCAAATCTGGTATAAACACTCAGTATCCTCTTGCCTTTAGAAGACAAGATATTATAGCCACCAAATCAACTTTTGAGCGATCAAGACACCATACAGACTTATTCGGGATTGAAGCATAGCTATCAATCCCAACAGTCGATCATGCAAAATGCAGTGAACGAACTTATCTAAAATGTCGTACGAGTCAGATAGGATCTTGACTTGCTCTTCAAGCTTTCACTTTCATTCTTCTCATACAAGTTTATAAACTAGGACTCAGTTATAAAGGAATGCCAACAAATACAACTTCCTATACTAACACAAGCTGATGGCCTTGTAGATGGTGATGCTCAAGAAGAATAATGTGAGGCACATGAGCACTGTATATATCCACACGATCACTCTCTTGTTGGATGGAAATCCACAGATCAATAAGAGAATGACGTTCATAGAGAAAACGAAGCATAAACAGTCGTTCATGATGAACTCGTTGAAAAGTACTGGCTGGACATAACTTGAGATGGCTGTCCCAGGGATGCAGGGTCTCGAAGGAGTGCAAACTGCTGGGTCGATCTGTGCATCTTGCCAAACCCCACCAGGTGGACTAACCACAAATCTGGTCGCCATACATGCGATCGCGGTGGCCACACCAATGAGCAATGCCCTATGATTCTCCACCCAGTTGGATTCCTCCTCCACTGGAATCCTCTTTTCTTGAGCTTTACTACTGGGCTGAGCAATGCTGCCCGTCTTCATCAATAGCTCTCTTTCCTTGAGAACATTTGACTCTTCAGTCAAGCGATCCATTCTCTGCACAACAAATTTCCACTTTCAAAGAAAGAAACCAAAAAAGCAGTAAAACTGAAAAAAAAAAAAAACAGCAGGCAACTACTGCAAAAAAATGGCTACTACAGCAAACTCTAAACTTGTTTCGTTGCAAGCAAATGGCTACTATTGCATACATACAATTCCAAAATCTTATACTCAAAACCTGTACGAAACAGCAAATGGGTAAATTACAATAAGCCTAAGCATTTGGAAATCTAAGATAGTGCGGATCACTAATTTGTATGCAAGTCGAGATACTAGCTAAACCAGAAGAATGCTCAGATTGATGGAAACATAGATTCATAAAGCTGGAGTCCATGCCAAATCTTAGTTTAAGAAAGTGAAACAATCAAACCCTGGTATCATCATTGCTAAGCTACAACATCAGTTACAAACAGACCAAGTTTTCACTAGTTGCCTATAAAGATGCAGCAAGCAAGTGGATTACAGAATATATGTTTGATACTATTGAATATGGTGGAAGAAACTAGGCGAGGTACTTGCTGTGCAAGGCCCGAGTGGCCCTTGCATAATTTTAAAATTGTATTAGCGGCACCACCCCCTACGACGAATCCTTAAATGCAATTTCAGCAAGACCAATTTGTATGTGGCCATTTAGCTGTGTGAAAGGTCTAAACAAACCAATGGAATTAGCTAATTATCTTTGATGGACTACAATATCTTGCAAATGTTATATAGTCAGCAACGCAGCTAACTCTGGATCTAGATTTTATATGAAACAACAGCCAAAACTGGCTGCAGCATCAACAAGCACTACCAGTAGCTTAAGTCATTATGATTTATGAGGCATGAAAAGGACATCCACCATCGATCAGATTTTTCTTTTCATTCTTCTTTCGGTTATACCTGAAAACATCTCAACCCAAACCTGACTTCTTAATGACAAGCTAGTCTAAATACCAGGACCTGTTTAACTTCTTATCTCCTACAATTTCTCAATATGCCAACACATTTGTCAATAACATAAAACATATATGTTATTCAATCCTAAATGATGGCAACCTCATGTTTAATATTCTAACATCCTCGGCCTGGAGGAATTCATCCCAGACTCTACTGGGGTGACAATACTGTAGGGAAGGTCCTGGGGCAGGAAAAAAAAAAAAAAATGAGGAAGGAAAAAGCTGCAATTTGCATCTCACAAATTTGTACCATAGTCAACTCAAATCTTACACGAGATAATCTCAAGTTACCCCTGATGTTAGCAAATACAGGAGAAATAGAGATATGTTGTATACCAAAAGCCAAACGGTCAAAAGATTTAAAAAGCGTTTCTGATTGGCCAACATAAGAATGGAAAAGCTATATTACCTGTAAGTAGCAACTACTGCTCTATATGGCACCATATATCAGGGACAATAGAGCTCTCATTTTCATCGAGTATAAGCTAATCAAACACTAAAGCTATAATCCTCGATATCTAGTATTACAGGGTAACTAGTTTGGCGGCAGGGAACCAGCAAAGCAATCACCAAGTTTGCTTTATGATGTGCACGATTTGATTCTTGTTACAAATCAAGTTCCTTAAAACAGCTTTCGATCCCTCATACATTGACTGCCGGTCACTTCACCATCAAGACAGAGTGAATTGAAAAAATTGCACATCAACAGATGGCTTAAAGGAACCATTTTGTTATCTAACCATATAATGAAATGCTACATTGCATAATAGTCAATCCTGGCAATTGAAGCGTAAATTTCAATCACAAAGACAAACAAAGTAGAGCATGCAAAAGTAATCAAAGATCCATTACCATCCAACCCACATATGAGGGACTGTGACATCAAATGCCATCAAAACTCTCCGTTGAAACTCAGAGCAATCCTAAAAAGTTGCTCAATCAAATCTATGTCAACAGAACTATAGTGACATGCTTCAATAAGAATAAGGAAATCTTCTTATAAGCAACTACCATGATGCAAAATTTCAACCAAAAAAAAACTACCATGATGCAAAATGACCACAATGAATCATGTCCTTTCCCTATACCTCTTGGTAGATCAATGTTCTTCTTCTCCTTGGAGAGACCTGACTATATTTCCCAGTTAATGAACCCTGAACAGGGCTTCACTGTAGAAATAGGAGAATTGTGTCACTGGCACCTCACCGATACAGAGGTGAGCAGTTGTCACTTAAAATTACACAAAGGGAACAGATTATGCTTAGCCTAATCAACTGGAAGGAAACCCCAACTCAAAGCACTCAAGCTTTTACTTCCCACCCAAAGTCTCAAAATGCACAGGGCATTGATATCCACTCTGAGTTCTCAATAAGATGGACAAGCATCCATTTACATGAATTTTCGCGTACTTCAGAGTGTGATTTTCTTTGAGGTTACACTTCAAATTGTTGCTTGGCCATGGTGCATTTTGTACTTGAACAATTCTTCACACATTTCTCGCTACCTAACCACTACGCTAACACGAAGCCATATGCATGCACACAAACACCAAAGAGTAGACCAATCTGGTTATCACCTAAGACTCTAATGCATGAATATGACAGCAAAAGATGAGAAAAACAGAGAAATGCACCCAGGAGGAGCAGATCCTCAACATCGTTAGCCACTTTCTCCCACAGATGAGAGAAAAGGAGAAAACTGAAAACAGAGGAAGTCCTCAAGTGGGAGCAAAATGAAGCAGAAACGGAAACAAATTGAACTGACAAAGAAATGAAAGACAGAAGCATCGACTACTGATGGATTGTAACACAGAATCATTTCAAATTCTTACAGTCAAAAACATCAAAATGTAAAGACAAAATAATCATTTCATACTGGATAGTGCAAACCCTATAACAAGCAATCAAACCAGAGATGCAAGTTTATGTATCATACACGAAAACCACATAAACTACTGTTGGCTTGTTTATCGCAATAGAATAATGAAATTAATCAGCAAGTACCTTATAAGATCTAAACTTTATTGATAAAGGTTTGCACACTCTGAACTAAGTTCCCTTCATAACAATGTTAAAGCTCTAACATTCAAATCTAAAATCCTCAAAATAAGAAAACCAAAGAGCCACAATCAAAGATAAGCAAAACCCCAAAACAACAATCATTTTCTTTGTTCATGTAAAAAACCTCCATCACTTTAGGGCCGGCTTTAGAGGTTTACTGCAAAGCCTCAATATTTCAATGATTAAGCTCTAAATAAACTAGACCCAAACTAGCCTTGCATCTAATAAACTAGACCCAAGCCACTCAGCCATCAACCAATTCACACCCGTTCTCCAACACATGCACAACTACCGAATGAGAACACAGTCCTAATTCAAGAAAGAGAAAAACGGTTTAGGGCCTTGCACAATGTAAATTGTTCTTTCCAGATCACAATATAACGTTATCCTCCTTTAGAAACTTTAAGCACACCTCTGAGATAATCAAGTTTAATTAATCTTCAAACTTCTACCATTATCTTTACACATCAGAGAGCATTCTAGAGAATATAATCCAACACCCCAGCAACACAAACTGCAATTATAGAGAATATACCATACCAACCCAAACTTGCAGCAATCAACCATACCGAAAATTAATCAGTAAACTACTGGAAAGTTTCAGAATTACCTCTATATATAAGCTCCTTCATGAGATCCGCTTCTGTAGTGTCTTGCTCAATTTCTTCTCTAATCTCGTTCTCCGCTTCTCGATCCCGAGCCGGTGCTTGGAGTGTTCGAGCTTGAATCTGAGCTTGCTCTTCTTGGTTCTCCATTGCCAGCAGCCGAGAAATTTCAGAAAACTAGATGAGAAAAGCTTTTGGAAACAAAAGAGCTTCGAACCGGCGGTGCCAAGTATAAACTCTCTCACTCATTACTAAGAGTTGGTGAGATCTGCATTAATATGCATGGCTAAATTAAAAATGCAACTTTTGCATTTGAGGAATGCATGCCCAGAATACGTAATACTAACAGCATAAAAAAAGCAACGTTAAGTAGAATAAGAAAGCTGATACTTAATATTAGCCGCGCCTTGATCATAAAGTCATACAAGTGATACAAACTATTAAAAAAATGAAAGGTTAGATTCCACTAATTATATATCGACTCACAAAATAAAAATAATTTAATTTTTTTTTTTTGGGGTATTTCTTTGTTAGTTATTTACGTTGAGATTTGCGATTGCGATACACATATATACCCAGTAAACATAATGCAGCTAGAGATGACTATCTAACCAATGGCACAGATAATTCTACTTGAATGGAATTCGATTTACCGCAACATATTCATGAGTCATGACCGTACTTGTAGATTGAGTTGATTAAGGGAATCAACAAGGAAAAATTTGGTAGCGTCTTATTGAATACAACAATTCGATGTGTTTGCACTAGATAGACATGTGCATTTTCAAAATCCAACATTTTGTGGGTTTTCCTAGAATTAGTCACCACATTTCTCAAGTTAGATGGCATCTCCTGAGGTAAGTGAGAGCGGATAAACTATGGCATTGGAGTTGTCTCCGGAGGTGGGTGACGAACTGACGATGAACGTGCTATGATGCATGCTAGGAGAAACAAGATAGGAAAAAGTGAAAAACGGTAAAATGAGACTTTGAACAAAAAAAATTTAATTCGAACCGTAGAAAATAAATTTGAGGGTGTCACTAGAAAGTAGAAACTATAATGAATTAGCCGGCGAGGATAAGTCAGGCCTGGAGATAAATCGATTTGACTTGCCAAACAGTAAGTTAGTTCTAGACTAGGAAACAATTCAAATACGAGATATGTTTCACAATGATATGGGGATGGGGGTGAGGTTATCTTTTTGTTTTTGTTTACCTTTAAATGAGACTGTCACACGACATTTGTTGACCTTTCTCTCTTGGAAAAAAGAGTTCATATAATTCACCCTACAAAATTTATGGTTTTGGTAATAACTAGTAAGCCATGAATGCAATATCTATAATGATTTAGCTGCAAAAACATCATACAAGTTGAAGTGACCAAACATATTCAATGTACAATAATTGATAGAATAATGACCAATTTTATTTTATCTTTCCTACTTTTACACCTTAAAATCTTAAATCAGTAGTGCTCATTCACTTTCAAAATAAAATTTTCCTCATAATAGAACTATAACCAGTATATGAAGTTATGAACATTTTTTTTTTTTGAGCGCAAGACGACCGACTATATTAATGAAACCCAAGCGAATTACATTAGGTACAGAGGAGTTCCTCCAGTATTGTGGGAACAGATCCACACCACGAGAGTGCCAAACCTGTGCCTAGAGCACACTTGGCCAGCTTATGAGCTAAAACATTAGCATCCCTACCTACATGAGTAAAGCGGCAGTTCTGAAAGAACAAAAGAGCATGAGAGATATCATCTGCCAACCTACCAAACTCCGAAGTATCTTCCCCATCAGCTTGAATAGCATTAACTAGCTGCAGGCAGTCGGTTTCAAACACAACCGGAGCCAAACTGAACTGCTCCACCAAACGAAAGCAAGCCGCCCAGCAAAAGCTTCAACCAAAGCAGCGGAGAGAGCTACACCTATCCTAGCACAAGCCCCAGCAACAGTCCGGCCATCAGCATCCCGGACTACTACCCCCATACCACCCCTATGAGCAACTGCATCATAAGCACCATCCATATTAACTTTAAGCCAACCTACTGGAGGAGGAGTCCACGGTCTAGAACGACGTCCTGCCCTCAGAGCTTTAAAAGGGAAAGACGTTTTCATCAACTGGAAAAGATTCATAGCTTGAAAGTACACCTGAGAGATGGACTGAAATTTGTTGTTCCATACTCTCTTATTCCTTTCTTTCCACACTGACCAAAGTATGATCAATAGAAGAGAAAAGTTCTCACATGAAAGGGAGGAATTACATGCCTTCAGCCAAAGCAATAGTGAATCAGAGGACATTACCGAAAGCACCCCATGCAGCGAGGGCACCATCATTAACAAATCCCGTACAAAAGGACATTCCGCCATAATATGCAGAATAGACTCATCTTCCTCATTACAGAAATAGCAACCACCCACCAAAGGCACCCTCTTACCACGAAGCTGAGATAAGGTAGGTAAAATGGATTGACATACCTTCCATGCATGCACTTTGACCTTGCCAGGTACCTTTGTAGCCCAAACACACTTCCAAAAGTTAGGAGGTTCAGATGAACTAGAAGCCTCCACCAAAGCAGAATGAAGTGAACCAAAGGCCAAATGATATGCACTCTTAGTCGTAAATCGACCTTTAGAATCATAATGCCAGACAACTCGGTCAACCACCCTATTGTTACTTAAAGGCAAAGAAAGAATTAACAAGGCATCCTCAGGACTGAAAATAGTCTGCACCAAATCCCTGTCCCACTCCCCATTCCGAATCAACTCACTAACCTGAGAATAAGGTACATCCTAGAGCCGTAAAGGCCTGAAAAGGTGAGGCCGTGGGATCCATGGATCCTCCCAGATGTGAACAGAAGAACCATCCCCTATTTGCCACCGTATACCCTTCCTTATAACCTCAATAGCCCCAAAAATCCCACGCCAGCAAGCAGAAGGAGACCGGGGACTCGGGGCCTGTAAAAAAGGAGTATTGGGAAAGTATCGTGCTTTGTACAAGCGACTTACTAGAGAATTCGGATTCTTGATTATGCGCCAGCCTTGCTTAGCAAGTAAAGCCAGATTATGAGCATACAAATCTCGAAAACCCATTCCACCTTCACCTTTAGGCAAGCAAAGCTTCTCCCAAGACAACCAATGGATTTTCCGATTATCATCCTTGCTTCCCCACCAAAATCTAGCACACATTTGATGCAAAGAATCACAGAAGTCTTTAGGAAGCAGAAAACAACTCATGGAGTAGGATGGGAGAGACTGCGCCACCACCCTAATCAATAGATCATTTCCAGCTCCACTAAGGAGCTTACCTTGCCAACCAGCTAGTTTCTTGCTCAATCGCTCTTTGATATAGGCAAAAGACTCTGTCCTCTGTCGACCCAAATAAGTGGGTAACCCTAAGTACTTCTCGTGCTTTCCTTCTATCATTACACCGAACAAAGCTGCCATAGCCAGTTTAACATCCTCAGGGACTTTCTTACTGAAAACAATGCTGCTCTTAGCAAAATTAATTTGTTGACCCGACGCCAATTCATAATCCTCCAACACCGCTTTTATGTGGTTACATTCAGCAAAGTTTGCTTTACCAAAAAGCAGACTATCATCAGCAAAAAGTAAGTGATGAACGGCCGGAGCCCCTTCACAAACTTTAATACCAGACAAGGCTCCCACAGACGCCTTACTTTCCAAAAGAGCTGAGAACACTTCCGTACATAACATAAATAAGTAAGGAGAGAGAGGATCCCCCTGTCGGAGACCCCTAGAGGGAATGAGATAACCCCGAGGTTGACCATTAATCAGAAAAGCATATCGTACTGTAGTAACACACTGCATAATAATTCCAACCCAGGATTCATCAAACCCTAACCTCAACAGAACCGCTTCCAGAAACTTCCATTCCATTCGATCATACGCTTTACTCATATCAAGCTTTAAAGAGAACACTCCCTCAGTACTGGAATAACAGTTGTGGATATAATGAGATACCTCATTGGCTATCAGAGTATTATCTGTAATCAATCTTCCCGGTATGAAAGCACTCTGAAAAGGAGAGATGATAACATCCAAAATTTTCTTCAATCTGTTCTCTATAACCTTAGAACAAATCTTATAAATAACATTACAAAGAGCAATTGGACGTAAGTCAGCGACAGACACAGGATTCTTCACCTTTGGAATCAAGCAAATATGAGTGAAATTAATTTCACCCAATAACTGACCTGAAGTGAGAAAACTCTGAACTGCAGATACAACATCATTCCCCACAACATCCCAATATTTCTGAAAGAACAACGGGGGCATACCATCCGGTCCTGGAGCCTTAGTAGGGTACATTTGAAAAAGAGCAGCCCTAATCTCCACCTCCGAGTACGGAGCACAAAGGTCTGCATTCATACTAGCAGTGACTCGCGGTTGGATTAAATCAACTGAATCATGCATATGATTAAAATCAACTGTCCCAGCCGAGAACATCTTTGAAAAGTAATGAAGCACCACGCCCTCCATCCCTTCCATAGAGTCTTTCCAAACACCCTCGTGATCAAAAAGCCCAAGCAACCTATTCTTGGCCCTGCGGTTAGAAGCTTTGCGATGAAAAAACTTGGTGTTCCGATCACCTTCAGTTAACCATGTAATCTTGGAACGTTGTTTCCAGTAATCATTCTCCTCCTCCAGTAAACCATCCAACTTGACATAAAGACTCACACTTTCACCTTGATTCTCCACAGACAAGGGAGATTCAGAGAGAACTTGCAAACGTGCCCGGAGCTGATCAATCTCACGTCCTCTGACACCAAACACACTCCTCTGCCAGTTGTTCAAAGAGAAACGAGTGTTCATAATTCTCCTTGACACTTGGTACATAGGTCGCCCCAAGATCGGCTTACTCCAACCCTCCGTAACCACATTCTGACAATCATGATGATGGACCCAGAAGCTTTCGAACCTAAACCTACGCCCACCCTTTTTAATGACCGGCACCGCAGCCCCAATAGCTTCCAAAAGGATAGGAACATGATCGCCGTGGATAGGTGGGAGATGAAGAACCCGTGCTGCAGGGAAGATATCAGACCAGGTGGACGTAGCCACCGCCCTATCAAGTCTGCTTCTCATTCCAGGACCACGCCATGTAAAAGAAGCCCCGTGGAAACCTAAATCCACCAGATCGCAGTGACTCAGCACATCCCGGAAAGGCTGCATCTGACCTTCCCTACGTACCACGCCACCCTCCTTCTCCGAGGCATGAAGAAGCTCGTTCATATCTCCAATAACCACCCAAGGCAAAGATGATTCATCCCCCAGAGAGTTCAGCAAGGACCAGGTGAGATGCCGGTTCGCAGTGACAGGATTCCCATACAAACCTGTCAGACGCCATGCAATCCCAGATCCATCAGAAACCCTAACCTCCACGTCAACATGAGACGACGACTTTGAAAGGAAGCGGATATCTAGACCGTCAGCCCATAACAACGCTACCCCACCGGACTGTCCCGCACTGAACACCGCTTCACAATTCAAAAAGCCAAGCTACAGCCTTAAAGAGTTCATATAATCCCAATCATCCACCTTCGTTTCGGAGAGGAAGATAATCGATGGTTGATGCTGTCGAATAAGACGTTTCAACGATTGAACGGCGGCCGGATTATTAATCCCACGGCAGTTCCAGGCCAAAACCTTCATATTAGGGTTTGGCGGTGCTGTGCTCCAGAGAGCGCCTAGATGAATAATAAGATTTTAATAAAGCAAACCAAAACAAGTTAGTGACTCCTAATTATATGAAGTTATGAACATAAAAGAAGGTGAAAAGTTGGGGAGATATATTTATCTGTACCCAAAAATACAATAAAAACTTAGACACTTAGCATATGTCACATAAAATAAAATAAAATAAGACACTCCAAAGCCTCACTCTCAGTTCATCCAAAACCCAAAAACCCCATTGAAACCTCAAAATGATTATCAGCAGTACCATGTCCGGACGCTTCCCTCGTTTTCCATCCTCGTCGGAAAAGCATGTCTTCCGGTCGGCAGTCAAGTTTACTTTCACTCTCCGGTGGCGACCTTTCACCACCTTGTGCTCTGTTTCGGCCACCCAGAAGAAGAAGAAGAGCAAGGAGAAGGTGATCGTGGTATCGGGGCCCACCGGAGCCGGGAAGAGCCGGCTGGCACTCGAGCTCGCTAAGGTGCTCAACGGCGAGATTATCAGCGCCGACTCTGTCCAGGTTTGACCAAATTTGCAATACCCACTTCAAGTTTTTGGCTTTTTGGAAAGTTTTAAAGGAAAATGGGAAAATGTGGTTTCTTTTTGAAGTAAAGCATGTATTGCTGAATTGGGTATTGAAATTTGTACTTGTTATGATGCATTGAACTTATGTAAGAGCTAGTTTGGTTGCTTATAGAAGGATTGACTGTGGAAGATGTATAGAACAATGAAGAAGAGGGGGAGCTCTAGTTGATCTGTAAATGAAGGCTGACTATAACCAGTAATTCTTAGGCCTGCTTATAGTGTCCACAAAACAAAAAGATAAGCAATTGAAGTAAAAAACACATTCAGACAGAAGAAACATTGTAGTGTAAGATGAGATAAGCAATCTCCATCGAAATCACATTGTCTTTGTTGATTTACTTTTGTTCAGAATTAGAGCAGTTTACAACTTGTGCAATATAGGTTAAAGTGACTTCATTTGATATGGCTTTTGCGGCACAGGTATATCGGGGTCTTGATGTTGGATCGGGAAAGCCTTCTCCAGGTGATAGAAAGGTGCTTTCTTAATTGAGAAATATGTTTGAGCATGCTTCTACACTGAAATTCAATTTATGGATTTCCAAAGTATTTCATGTTCATGTTAGTTTTATGTTTTAACCATCGTTATGGTGAAAATTTAGTATCATAAGAAGATAGGCAACTTAAAAAGCTCTAGGTGTTCTTAAAACATATGTAACATGATTGTTTTGGATTGGATTGTCCCTAAGATCTGACTTGAATTTGAGCCTGTCTAGCTCTGGCAGATCACTGTATCTTCTGCAATGAGTCTGAACATACTATCCAGAACTATTATTATCTGTTTTTGTGCAATTTAGGAATAGTAATGGATGCAGTAAATCTGTGCTATGGACTTTTTTATAACTGTTTGTGAAAATTTCATATATAGATAGAAGTGTAGAACAACTCTTACCAATTGCAAAAGTCAGGTCCTTAGATCATGGAAAAAGTGAACACTTTATCATATTGGTAAACAAATAATTTTTATACTGAAAGAAAAGAAAACAGTCTAATTGAAGATAGGTTTTTATGACTTTTCTTTTAGTCATTATAGGTTCATGTAACATGATATTGAATTCTACTGCTAATAATTGATGACTGGAAAGCTTCTGCCTCCATCAAAATCTCAGCTTCTCTGGTTTATTAGGTCAATGCCATTTTAATAATTATTAGCTTCTTCCTTTTCTTTTCTTTTTTGGTGCAGGAAGTACCACATCATCTGGTTGACATATTGCACCCATCTGAAGGTGTGTTTACCTACTAAATATAAGGGCAGATAGAAATGCATCATCGTATATATATTCTCATCTGCTATAACTTGGAGGCTTTAAAAGATGGTTCTAGTTGTATGCCTAAATGATGTTGAGTTTTCTACTGCTATGTTTGGAACTTTGGATATATCTGTTCTCCCAATTTAACACATGTATTATTCTTCAGACTACTCTGTTGGACAATTTATGAGGATGCAAGGTAAGCTACAAGGTGTATTCTTGATAATGGCCGTGTTCCCATAGTTACTGGTGGCACTGGATTGTACGTGCGATGGTAGGTGCTACTATGTTCTTGT
This sequence comes from Rosa rugosa, assembly GCF_958449725.1. Taxonomy (NCBI): domain Eukaryota; kingdom Viridiplantae; phylum Streptophyta; class Magnoliopsida; order Rosales; family Rosaceae; genus Rosa; species Rosa rugosa. Next base: position 51,921,093 of record NC_084821.1, on the reverse strand, counting down.
GTAAATATTTTCTACAAAATTTTCTCTTTAATGAATATTTTAATTATGTTAAAGTTAGAATGTTAAGTCACAGAAATGCCACTTAGCTGTTGATAAAATAGCCTTCCTGGTAAACAAATATCTTCTGAAAAGACAACTCTATGTTTGTCGGTGATATTGGCACCATTTAACTCAGTCTCTTCAGGTTGAATTCAGATACACTCTGGAATTTAGAGGGATGCTGTTATTTATTTGTTTTTCTCTTCTCTTCGGTTGTATTCATAACATTATTTGTTGTCATAAATATCAGGTTAATATATGGAAAACCAGATGTTCGCAAAGCCTCAAAAGAGATCGCATCTGAAGTGTCTTCTAAGTTGGCAGATTTAGAAAGAAATGGACACTGGGATGCAGCTGTGCAGTTGGTGATCAAAGCAGGTGACCCTAAGGCTCAATTTTTGGCTGCTAATGATTGGTACCGATTAAGACGCAGCCTGGAGATCATCAAGGTTAGTCTGTAATGTTTCTGCTTATATATGTGAATAATGGAATCTCCCCCTAGCCCCGTTCCAAACAAAAAAGAAGGGACTTAAATGATACATTTTTTAAACAGAGAGACACATGACAAACATAAGTGTTTTGTTGATAACTTAACTCATTGTTGTCTCTCTGGTTGAATTTTTTTTTTTTTTTTTCATGAAATGACAGTCTAGTGGATCACCTCCATCTGCCTTCAAAGTACCGTATGATTCTTTCCGCAAAGAATGTGATTCTAGTGTAGTAGACACTAATGACATTAGTCATTCTGCTGATGTTGTGGAGGAAGTTAAATCAAAGGAATTGGACTATGACTTCATTTGCTTTTTCCTCTCAAACCAAAGGGTTGATCTATACAGATCAATTGATTGGCGATGTGAAGATATGGTGTCAGGTAAGTCATATTGGGGTACATTACTACAGATTGATCATCCATCTTTGTGTTATCGAATCAAATCAGAAATTTCATTTGTTTTACATAAGCTCATCATTTAGTTTACTGCAGGAACTGATGGTCTCTTGTCTGAGGCCAGATGGCTGCTTGATGCGGGTCTTATTCCAGATTCCAATTCAGCAACCAGAGCAATTGGCTACAGACAAGTATAGCTCTCTTCTTGTTTGATTCATTGATATTACATAAACTTTTTTATTATTCAAACAATCATTCTTGATTTTTTTTTTTTTTCATTAGAATCTTATGCTCTTTGTTATATCATGTTATTATTGTTTGCAATGGGTAGTAAGTAGTAACACTCGGAATTGTTTCAGGCTATGGAGTATTTATTATTGTGTAGAGAGCAAGGAGGTAGTTCTTCACCAAGAGAGTTCTACAACTTTTTGGCTGAATTTCAAAAGGCATCTAGGTAATGCATTTTCTCTCTACAATTCTGTTTTAAAAGCTCATTTGAATAATATATATATATATATATATATATATATATATGTGTGTGTGTGTGTGTGTGTGTGTGTGTGTGTAATAAATCTGTATAAAAAGCCATAAGCCAACTTTTTTGGACATGCTCAATAAATATTGCTTATACTTTTTATAAAAGCAACATCTGATAAAACCATTGGGTTAGGGGGAACAAAGAGACATTTTGCAAATATCTTTTAGGAGTTATCCATTTGAATTTACTTGGTAAAAGATCAAGTAATACAAGAAAGAAAAGTACGAGTGCCACCATCCTCAGCATTCAAATTTGTTCCAAAGGGTAGCATTCTCATTTTGTTACAGACATCTTCAAATGTTTGACGGTATCTCGTTTCTTTTCCAAAACGAAGTTAACATTTAACTTGCATGATTGTGTAGAAAACCTGGTGCTGCATGGAGCTTTAATAGTCCCTGTGTCCTATTTAGTGTTTACCTGTTTCTTACTCATTACATTCAAATTTTTAACCCAGAATTTGTTAATTCTCTGCAGAAATTTTGCAAAACGGCAATTGACATGGTTTCGTAACGAGCATACCTATCACTGGCTTGACGCTTCCAAACCCTTGGTATGCTCTCCAATTTGTTTCCATTATTTGCTAGAGATGTAGGTAACTCTCCCCTCAGCTATATGTATTATTTCCCACACTATTTCTTTGCACCTGTGAATGGTTAGACATATTAGCTTTAGCAATTTTTTTTTTTTTTTTTGTCATTAATCAATATGGGCATCTGGAATTGTTAAATTATGCTCATGTAAATTTTGTGTACTCATCTCACACTGGACAAGTTTTGCAGGATACTGTTCTAAACTTTATTTGTGATGCATACCATGACAAAAGTGGAAATTGGGTTGTGCCTGAATCATTGCAAATGAAGAAAGAATTGTCAAGCCGCCGAGAAGAGACTGAACTAAAGAGCTTTCGAACTAAGAACAGGTATAGTATACGAACATTGAATGGTTTTAGTTATTGTTGAGTTGGCACAAAGGGCTAATAGTTTTGTTTTTATGCAATCGTGCAGGCATTTTATCAGACGTGAAGATTGTTCAGATATTCTAGACTGGATACAGAGAACACAAGGCTGAAACAATGAATTGTCTATTTAATATTCACTTCCTCGGTGCTTTATTTTTGCCAAAGCGTCTGATATGATCAAACAGAACTATACTTGAGTAGGGATAATCTTCCCCTTACCGGCCAAGAAATCTCATCACAGAGTTTGTTTCTTTGGATAGGTTAGCTTTTAAGGCTCCAGCTTACAGCAGCTTTTATGTTGAGTCCTCACTGTGATTTATGTATCTTTGCAAAAGCTCAACGACAATAACTTTTTATTATCCAAAAGATCGACCACATATAGAATCATAAATTCGTAATCATCCATGGATACATGAATAATCAAATTAGAGAAGAGAAACTCTTGATAGATTTCGAGAATTGCACTTCACAGTCTCGAAAATATTAGCATCTTTGCAATGTCATTCAGTCATTGTAAAGCGATTAACAACCTAACATGAATGGATCAACTCACATACAAACTCGGACTCCCATATAAAAATATGCACCAAACGCCATGTGGAAATGTTCTTGTTTTGATCCTCGACATCCTAGCTCTTGTTGGCATCGATACGACAATCGTCGATCATCTTGTTGCACTAGATTCTCTAGGGTGTTTGACATTAAAATAAGATTTGTTTCCCTTTGAATGAGACTGTCACAAAAGATGTATTGACCTAGCTTTCTCCCTTCGGGAAAGAGAGCTCATATAATTCTCCCAACAAAATATCTCTGGTTTTGGTAATAAGCCCTGAATGCAATATAGTTATGCTTTCGAAGTGATCATAATAGACGTCCAAATGCAATCTCCTTTGAATTTTGAAGGCTGTGTCGAGTAAAAGATCATAGCTGAGGGTTTTGTTTTCAGTGAAGTAGTTGAACTCAGTGAGCGAGGCATCAGTTACGTGAATGTTAGTGCTACGAGTCTAAGGTGAAGCTTATCCAAAATCATATTGAGATGGAGGTCAAGATGACAAATATGACGATGCATTGTGTTCCATGAGTCCTTCACTGTAACGTGCTGATGATTCAATCGGAATTCACTTCACGAATAAAGGATAGATTACTTAACTGAATTAAATATTAGAAGGTACAAGGAATTTAAAGGAGAGTAAAATTGACACCTCTTTTTGTAAACCAGATTCTTTCTTTTCACTTTTGCATGAATATTATTTCAATATACATGTGCATGGATACGTATACGCACCAAAAATCTAGCAATAACCAAAGCAACTCTCTCAAAATGTCCGCCAAACGAATAATATATCATTACACTACAAATTACACCCTATCGTAACTAGGGTCGGTCCTGAGTCTTTCGAGGCCCCGGGCGAGAATTATCGTTAAGCCCCTTATCTCTAAATTGTTAAAGAGTATTCTTTAAAAAAAAAAAAAAAAAATCTCTAAATTGTTAAAGAGTCTATATAAATCCATGTTTCAAAATATATTGAGGATTAACACATTTATACATAAACAAAACGAAATTTCTCTCTTAATTTTTTTTTTAATAATTAAAATAGAGGATTAGGCGATATTAGCCCCTCGTTAGTGGTCATTGCGCAAGGCGCCTACCCTCCCCAAAATAGAGAGGGGACCACTACACCCGGGAACCCACCCCCCGTCCCTCTATTTTATTTTATTAGAATAATAAAAAACAAAATACAAGATGGAAGAGGGGGACATAAACCAAAACCTCTCCCAATACCAAGAAACATTACAACTGGACTGAAATTTCCAACATTAAAGATAGCAAATCGTCCTATCTGTAAAGAAGAGAAAAAACTGAGGACTAGGAAGGACCCCCAAAAGAACAACCCAAGAAAAGCAACCAACATCTACTATGCAAACCTGAAATTAGAAAGGCCTGCCAAATCTCGGGAATATGCCGCAAGTGCACAAGGAGGACAAGAGTCCCACCAATGAACACCAACCTAATTTGCCCCAAAATTAGCTAAAGAATCCGCTACCTGATTGCCTTCGCGATAGATATGAGAAACTTTCACCGACATAGATGCAAGCATAACCCGACAGTTGAACCAATTGGTAGAGTATTGCCATGGTACATCACTCTGAAGAGAAGACAAAAAATGAATTACCAAAGCAGAGTCACTTTCAATCCATAGGGAACGCCAACCGTTTTGTGATGCAATATGAATAGCATGAATCACTGCCTGAAGCTCAGCCTCCAAAGCTAGGCCACCCCAAGAGCCCCCGCAAATCAACCAAGCACACGCCCCAAATGATCACGAAAGATGCCACCAAAACCTACGGGACCGGGAGTGCCTCTAGCTGCACCATCAGTATTAACCTTAACTTGTAAAATAGAAGGAGTATGCCACATAACCTCTATAATTTTTGGAGCTTTAGGGGGTCTCCCAAGAACACCTATCCGACGCAAAATGCAAAGCTCAACAACTGAATTCTTCATGGTTCCCTTACTTAGGGAGTCAATCTCAAATAGTTGAAGCCGAATGGAATGGTATAATGTCCTCACCGACAGCATGGAATCTTGAAAACGAATAGCGTTTCTCGCATGCAAAATAGCATAAAAACCAGCTCCAATCATACCCCACCATATAATACTCAAATGGGAACCAAAACCATGGCGAATTGGATAAGAAAAAAAAGAATTAATATCATCGAAAGGAGTAGCCACCTGAAACAAGTCCAATACATTCCCCCAAATAGAAGCAGCAAATGGGCAATCAAAAAAGAGATGATGCGAGGTTTCATTACCAAGACGACAAAGAGAACAGATCGATGATAGATGGAAACCCCGACGTTGTAAGATATCATCAGTAAGCAAACGTCCATGCAAAAATTTCCATAAGATGAAAGAGTTTCTAGGGCGAAAACTTGAATGCCAAACAAACCGAGCCCAAGAAACATTAGAAAAATGAGTGCGCTTTAAATCATAAGCTAAAGCAACTGTTAAGTTCCCATCCTTTGCCGCTTTCCAAACCAACCTGTCTTCCAAACCAGCCTTGCATGGGAGGGTAACCTCAACAACATCCTTCCAAATAGGTGCAAAAACAGCCTGTAACTCCACAGAACATACCCAAGTACCATTATGAATGAATGAAGATAACATAGACTGAAGTGTCTTAGCTACTGCAGGCGGAATATGTAACCTCTCAACAATGGGAGAGCCTAACCAATCAAGATGCCAAAAATCAATTTTAGAACCGGAGCCGACAACCCATTGAGAACCTTTCCTGATATCAATAAATAAAGGACGAAACCCAGGCCAAATAGAGGAACGCTTATAATAATTGCACGGTTGCCCAAACTTGTCAAGAAACCGATGGCGAATAAAATTTGCAGCTAAAGAAGAGGATGTTAAGAGATCCCAGAACTTTTTAAGAAGAAAAGATTTATTAAGAACTGGAAAATTTTTGAGGCCCAACCCACCCTCATTCTTGGGAGCACAACACTTGTTCCAAGCAACAGTAGAAAACCCACCAGTAAGCACATTACCTGACCAGATAAAATTTCTCACCCATCTTCGCAAGTCTAATAACACTGTTTTAGGCCAAGCATAAATGAAGAAACTATGAGAAAACATGCTATGAATCACTAAATTTACCAGATTTAAACGCCCAGCCATAGAAAGAGAGGTTCCATGCCATTGGGAGAAATGACTTTTAACTTTATCAGCAAGCCCTTGAAAGTGAAGTCGCTTTGGGCCGCCAGAGAAAATGGAAACGCCTAAATAAGTGAAAGTCATCACACCAATAGTTATATTCAACCATTTGGAAATCATGGTGAGTCTCTTAATTGAAAAAAAAAAAAAAACAAATATATTATGAACTGTCAAACTCTACTGCAAAATTCATGCAACCAATGAAAAACCTCTATTGCACAAGCAAAATTATAAACAAAACTTGCATCAATATTGAGGTTAACCAAACTCCTTAAAAGAAACAACATAATCTTTTTCTCATTCTCGATTGGAGTCTAGAAAAGCAGAAAACATACCTCTTATTATTTCAAAAACCCCAATTTTTAGAGATTGCAGCAAAAAAAAAGAAGAAGAAAAAAATGTCAGAAGAGAAATCAATAGGAAGAAATTATCAGTTGAGGCAATGACTCAAATGAGTTTGTGAGGGAAGAGGGATTGAGAGAGATATGGAGGGAAAAGTTGAGAAAAGAAAAAGTTTCTTCTTGATTTATGGAAGAAGAGAGAGTAAGACGTTGCAAAGAAAGAGAAAAATGGTTGGAAGAGAGAGATCCTAACATTAATTCTAATTAAATACAACTATCTTGACTTTTCCAGTTTCTCTTGATTAACATTTTCTATCTTTATCATTATAAAAATGGACTCATAGCAAATACATACATATTACTAATATATAATGGGCTTTTACATTTGGTACCCCTTATGCTTTGAGGCCCTAGGCTGTTGCCAAGATTGCCCAGCAGCAAGGCCGAGCCTAATCATAACCACATTCCACAACAACGACCATCGGCGAAAAAACAGAAGAGCCTCAACAACATCCAAACCCATCTCTAGCCACGACGAACACAAAACCCGAGTTTCACGCCGGCGCTATCTCTCTCTAAACCACAAATTTTCACTTTTAAAGAAAGAAACCAAAACAACAACAATTTTTTTTTTTTTTTGAATAAAACGACAAAACAGCAGCAGGCAACTGCAACATAAACCAAACAAAATCTAAAGAAAACAACAAATTAAGCAAACTCTAGACTTGTTCTGTTGCAAGCAAATGGCAATTGTTGCATACATACAATACATTGTTGCATACATACAATACATATATACATCCTCTAAATCTTATACTTAGAATGTATATGATCATTATGCGTAGTCTTCTATGCGTAAGCTTGGTAAATGGTGTTAACAATACTAGTACTCATTCTGTTAATGTTTGTATAGAGTTCAAAGTGATTGTACAAAAGTGAAAATAATATTAGCAACAAATTTTTTAGTTAACCAAGTTCAAATACTAGTCATAGACCATGCTAATATTAGAACGACATATTCATATTCGTTTAAGTTTACCATACATATAGGATTCAAAAAATTTCCATACAAATGGTTTACAAACTCACATCTTATCTTTATCTTGATATCTAATATTTTTTATAGCTTATCGGTGAATCCATTTGCTTGTCGACACAACCAATACTAAAATGGTTTTAAGCACATAGTGTTTCACTCAATATGTTAGTGAATAACATTACAACTAAGCAGAATAATGAAACACTAGTTAGTAAAAACCAAGCAGGCTTCCGCATCCTCTTGTGTACCCACTTTCCTAGCGAAACTAGGAAGCTGACTAATCCGACAAAAGAAATCCAAATCATTACCAACAATCCTCCAGTAAACGACCTGATATCTAAGCTGCTAAGAGGTTCAGTTGAGCTCGCATATACCAAGCTGATGGCCTTGTAGAAGATCATGCTCCAGAAGAATAATGCAAGGCACATGAGCACTATATACATCCACGCGAACGCTCTCTGGTAGATAGGAAATCCACATAGCAATAGGAGAATGACGCACGTAGAGAAAACGAAGCATATATAGTCGTTCTTGATGAATCCTGAAAGAGTGCAGGCCGCAGATAACTTGAGACGGCTGTCCCAAAGATGCAGGGGCGGGATGGAGTGCAAAATGCTCGATCCGGAGTCGGTGCTTGGAGTGCTCGATCCGGAGTCAGTGCTTGGAGTGCTAGATCCGGAGCCGGTGCTTGGAGTGCTTCGGCAGCTGCCGGCATTGTTGGCTGAGCAGGTGCTGGACGTGTATCCTGAGGAATATCCAACTCAAGTTGAGCTGGAGCTTGAATCTGATGAGCTTCTTGTTGTTCTTGCTTCTTCATTGCCAGCACCACCGATTGAGAATTTCAAAAACTGAACTCTTTCACTCTTGAGTCCTTGACAATTATTGAGTCGGTGAGAGTATTATTAATGCATGGCTACATTAAGAATGCAACTTTTGCATTGGAGAATTGCATGCCCAGAATACGTAATAATAACAGCATAAAAAAAGCAACTTTAACTAGAATAAGAAAGTTGATACGCGGCTTGACCAAGGACTAAAAAATCGAAAGTTTCGGCGATATTTCATCGAAATTTTCGTTTTTTTTTTGTGTCGATATTTCCGTGACCATCCAAGTATATTTCGACGGATATTTTGGAAATTTCCCGAAATTTCCGGAAATATCGAGAAATTAATGATATTTTGCGAAATTTTGGGTAATTTCCGTGACAATCCAAGTATATTTCGATGGATATTTTAGAAATTTCCCGAAATTTCTGGAAATATCGAGAAATTGACGATATTTTTTGAAATTTTGGGTAATTTCCGGAACCTTCCGACTCTTCCTACCTTTTCTCACATCAGTCACATGCAACATCAACATCATGTGGCTGACATATAGTTGGCCAAAAATTCCAAAAAAAAAAAAATCAACAAAGTCACCAAGACTCAAACCTTGGTCACTTCATTGCTCTTTGAGCAAGAGCCTTAGCCAACTCTGCTGCACCTACACTTGTGTTATCATTGCAACATTCTAATATATATTCATTTTGACTACGAATCTGAAAACTTAGGTAAATGTTCAATCAATAACTAACATAGAACAATCAATTACATTTTGAATTTTGTACCTCATAAGTCTTCTACGTGATTCTAAGTTACTCATGCAATTCAAGGTGTAATGTATGATATGTACAAAGAATATACATGGCGCTATCCCATTGGGTTTCCGACCATCAAAAAAAAAAAAAAGATGTTTATTTCTAAAATTTTCAGAGTTGTAGGCGATTCAGCATTTACTGTTTCATCTTAAATTATTACAAATTACTATATAACAATGTTTATTAAGGTTTTCTTTTCATATATAGTAGACAATTGATTAAATAAACATATCTAAAAGTTTTACTTAAAATTTCCATAATTTTTTTTCTATTATTTACCGAAATCGATATATCCTCGATATTTCCGTTGAAATTTCCGTTTCCGGGACCATCGAAATTTCCTCGAAACTCGATATTTTAGTCCTTGGGCTTGACTATAAAGGCATATAACTACCAAAATAAAATGAAATGTTAGATTCCACTAGTTATATATCGAGTCACAAAATAAAAATACTCTAATTCTTTTTCTTTTTATATATATATATATATATATATATATTTATTTATTTTGTTAATCGATTCATTCGCTCAGCTTATAATATTCGATTAATTATAAATCTACTCAGAAAATAAAAATACTTCAATTTTTCTCTTTTTGGGTATTTGTTTGTTAGTCGATTCAATATTCGTCTAGTTTCTTTTTTCTGTTGAGATTTGCGATTGCGATACACATATATACTCACTAAACATAATGTAGCTAGAGATGGCTATCTAAACAATGGCACAGATAATTCTACTTCAACAAAATTTGATTTACCGCAACATATTCATGACCGTACTTGTAGATTGAGTTGATTAAGGGAATCAACAAGTAAAATTCGTAGCTTCTCATTGAATACAACAACTCGATGTGTTTGCACTAGATAGACATGTGCATTTTCAAAATCCAACATTTTGTGGATTTTCCAAAATTAGTCACCACATTTCTCAAGTCGGGTGGATCTCTTGAGGTAAGTAAGAGCGGATAAATTATGGTATTAGAGTTGTCCCCGGAGATGGGTGACGATGAACATGCTATGATAAGTCGGGCTTGGATATAAATCGGTTCGACTCGCCAAATAGCAACAAGTTAGGGTGATGTTATCTTTTTGTTCTTGTCTGCCTTTGAATAAGACTCACACGAGTTGTATTGACCTTTCTCCCTTGGGAAAAAGAGTTCAAATAATTCACCCTACAAAATCTATGGTTTTGGTGATAACTAGTAAGCCATGAATTCAATATCTATAATGCTTCAGCTGCAAAAGCATCATACAAGTTGAAGTGACCATACATATTCAGTGTGCAATAATTGATAAAATAAATCTTTCTTACACCTTAAAATCTTATCAGTATTCAGTAAATCAGTAGTGCTCATTCACTTTCAAAACTAAATTTTCCCCATAAAAGAACTATGACCAGTACATCATATATATATATATATATATATATATATATATATATATATATATATATATAAGTTTGCTCAGGTGCAGATATCAGCACCAAAGAAAAATGTGCGGATTTCCAGTTTTGACCCACTTTCCGATCACATTTTTACATCTTAGCCGTTCAGTTTTTAGGTCATAATGTATAGATCATCTCTGCAAAATTTCAGCCAAATTGATGATCGTTAAGGCATTCAAAACTGCAATTTACAACAATTAACACGAACGGTTCCGGTTCGACAGATTCGGTTCGTTCGTGTAAATTGCAATTTTGGATGCCTTAACGATCATCAAATTGGCTGAAATTTTGCAGAGATGATCTATACATTAGGATCTAAAAACTGAACGGCTAAGATGTGAAAATGTGATCGGAAAGTGGGTCAAAACCGGAAATCCGCACCTAAGCAAAAAGTGCGGACGTCCACACTGGAGAAGCGCTGATATATATATATATATATATATATATATAATTAAGGAGAAGGTGATCGTGGTATCGGGGCCCACCGGAGCCGGGAAGAGCCGGCTGGCACTCGAGCTCGCTAAGGTGCTCAACGGCGAGATTATCAGCGCCGACTCTGTCCAGGTTTGACCAAATTTGCAATACCCACTTCAAGTTTTTGGCTTTTTGGAAAGTTTTAAAGGAAAATGGGAAAATGTGGTTTCTTTTTGAAGTAAAGCATGTATTGCTGAATTGGGTATTGAAATTTGTACTTGTTATGATGCATTGAACTTATGTAAGAGCTAGTTTGGTTGCTTATAGAAGGATTGACTGTGGAAGATGTATAGAACAATGAAGAAGAGGGGGAGCTCTAGTTGATCTGTAAATGAAGGCTGACTATAACCAGTAATTCTTAGGCCTGCTTATAGTGTCCACAAAACAAAAAGATAAGCAATTGAAGTAAAAAACACATTCAGACAGAAGAAACATTGTAGTGTAAGATGAGATAAGCAATCTCCATCGAAATCACATTGTCTTTGTTGATTTACTTTTGTTCAGAATTAGAGCAGTTTACAACTTGTGCAATATAGGTTAAAGTGACTTCATTTGATATGGCTTTTGCGGCACAGGTATATCGGGGTCTTGATGTTGGATCGGGAAAGCCTTCTCCAGGTGATAGAAAGGTGCTTTCTTAATTGAGAAATATGTTTGAGCATGCTTCTACACTGAAATTCAATTTATGGATTTCCAAAGTATTTCATGTTCATGTTAGTTTTATGTTTTAACCATCGTTATGGTGAAAATTTAGTATCATAAGAAGATAGGCAACTTAAAAAGCTCTAGGTGTTCTTAAAACATATGTAACATGATTGTTTTGGATTGGATTGTCCCTAAGATCTGACTTGAATTTGAGCCTGTCTAGCTCTGGCAGATCACTGTATCTTCTGCAATGAGTCTGAACATACTATCCAGAACTATTATTATCTGTTTTTGTGCAATTTAGGAATAGTAATGGATGCAGTAAATCTGTGCTATGGACTTTTTTATAACTGTTTGTGAAAATTTCATATATAGATAGAAGTGTAGAACAACTCTTACCAATTGCAAAAGTCAGGTCCTTAGATCATGGAAAAAGTGAACACTTTATCATATTGGTAAACAAATAATTTTTATACTGAAAGAAAAGAAAACAGTCTAATTGAAGATAGGTTTTTATGACTTTTCTTTTAGTCATTATAGGTTCATGTAACATGATATTGAATTCTACTGCTAATAATTGATGACTGGAAAGCTTCTGCCTCCATCAAAATCTCAGCTTCTCTGGTTTATTAGGTCAATGCCATTTTAATAATTATTAGCTTCTTCCTTTTCTTTTCTTTTTTGGTGCAGGAAGTACCACATCATCTGGTTGACATATTGCACCCATCTGAAGGTGTGTTTGCCTACTAAATATAAGGGCAGATAGAAATGCATCATCGTATATATATTCTCATCTGCTATAACTTGGAGGCTTTAAAAGATGGTTCTAGTTGTATGCCTAAATGATGTTGAGTTTTCTACTGCTATGTTTGGAACTTTGGATATATCTGTTCTCCCAATTTAACACATGTATTATTCTTCAGACTACTCTGTTGGACAATTTATGAGGATGCAAGGCAAGCTACAAGGTGTATTCTTGATAATGGCCGTGTTCCCATAGTTACTGGTGGCACTGGATTGTACTTGCGATGGTAGGTGCCACTATGTTCTTGTGTAAATATTTTCTACAAAATTTTCTCTTTCTTATTATTAGTGTATATGTTAATTATGTTAAAGTTAGAATGTTAAGTCACAGAAATGCCACTTAGCTGTTGATAAAATAGCCTTCCTGGTAAATAAATATCTTCTGAAAAGACAACTCTATGTTTGTTGGTGATATTGGCACCATTTAACTCAGTCTCTTCAGGTTGAATTCAGATACACTCTGGAATTTAGAGGGATGCTGTTATTTATGTGTTTTTCTCTTCTTTTCGGTTGTATTCATAACATTATTTGTTGTTATAAAGATCAGGTTAATATATGGAAAACCAGATGTTCGCAAAGCCTCAAAAGAGATCGCATCTGAAGTGTCTTCTGAGTTGGCAGATTTAGAAAGAAATGGACACTGGGATGCAGCTGTGCAGTTGGTGATCAAAGCAGGTGACCCTAAGGCTTAATTTTTGGCTGCTAATGATTGGTACCGATTAAGACGCAGCCTGGAGATCATCAAGGTTAGTCTGTAATGTTTCTGCTTATATATGTGAATAATGGAATCTCCCCCTAGCCCCGCCCCAAACAAAAAAGATAGGGACTTAAACTATACATTCTTTAAACAGAGAGACACATGACAAACATAAGTGTTTTGTTGATAACTTAAATCATTGTTGTCTCTCTGGTTGAATATATATATTTTTTTTTCATGAAATGACAGTCTAGTGGATCACCTCCATCTGCCTAGCTTCGAAGTTCCGTATGATTCTTTACGCAAAGAATGTGATTCTAGTGTAGCAGACACTAATGACATTAGTTCCTGTGCTGATGTTGTGGAGGAAGTTAAATCAAAGGAATTGGACTATGACTTCATTTGCTTTTTCCTCTCAAACCAAAGGGTTGATCTATACAGATCAATTGATTGGCGATGTGAAGATATGGTGTCAGGTAAGTCATATTGGGGTACATTACTACAGATTGATCATCCATCTTTGTGTTCTCGAATCAAATCAGAAAATTTCATTTGTTTTACATAAGCTCATCATTTAGTTTACTGCAGGAACTGATGGTATCTTGTCTGAGGCCAGATGGCTTCTTGATGCGGGTCTTATTCCAAATTCCAATTCAGCAACCAGAGCAATTGGTTACAGATAAGTATAGCTCTCTTCTTGTTTGATTCATTGATATTACATAAACTTTTGAATAATTCAAACAATCATTCTTGATTTTTTTTTCATTAGAATCTTATGCACTTTGTTATATCATGTTATTATTGTTTGCAATGGGTAGTAACGCTCGGAATTATTTCAGGCTATGGAGTATTTATTATTGCGTAGGGAGCAAGGAGGTAGTTCTTCACCAAGAGAGTTCTACAACTTTTTGACTGAATTTCAAAAGGCATCTAGGTAATGCATTTTCTCTCTACAATTCTGTATTAAAAGCTCATTTGAATACTATATAAATATATATATATATATATATATAAAATAAATCTGTATAAAAAGCCATAAGCCAACTTTTTGGACATGCTCAATAAATATACCTGGAACAGATTATATTTGGCAAACAAAAATCGTCTGTGAATGCCCTCCAACACCACCTGATCAGGCTGCACGTTCAATTTCGGGAATGGTTCCCCATAGAAGTCAGCATACCGATTCTTATTAGAGAAAATTACCCCATGCTCTTACCAAATTTTCCGGCGTTTTCGTAAACAGCCTCAGTACCGATGCTGTCAGAAAAGCATATCCTTTATCATTTTCAGATTCACTGAAACTCTCTGTAGGCCGCGGCACCGGAACTCCTACTCTTACAGAACCTATTTCTTTATCTAATGTCTCATATCAGTGTATCACACGTCATTCACAGAGAATGTGGATCCCTTTTGGAAACATAAAACCAGTCACTCACTCACTCCATCTCCTTGTTTCCTAAGCTGAAATGCTAACAAGAACAGTACTCCAACATCACATTGAGAAAAGCCTGTTCCGAACTTTTGAAGAACAACTTTTCCCATCTTACACATATCTCTATTCGATAGGCGATAGAGTCTGACTGATGGCCTGCCCTTCCATTCATCATTAACAAAAAGTTAGTCTTTGACCTTATCATGCATGCTCAGAAAAATTAGGTAAATTCTAAACCTTCTAAGGTATCTCAGGAAGCTTCCATTTCACGCTCTCTAATCTTTCTGTAAGTTTAGACATTGTATCTGAAAACAGAATAGACTTCTGTTAAATAAAAGATGCTAATATACAGAATGGATTTTAAAGTTTCCTCCAAGTTCATTAACTAGGTACATTACAAGAAATACCAAATCTGTTATAATTACCTGAAAACTTATTTCATAATAATATTCTCAAGAACTGAAAAGATGAGTTACCTGATCCAGAAGATCAGTTTCATGATGACATGTTAGGATGCTTCGACTTTTCCCTCTAGAAGCTAGATTGATGTTCTCAACATAGTTGATGCTTGGATTTCTTATGTACGTAGTGTTAAGAATCTAAAGAGACCCTTAACTTAAAGCCGTAACATCAGGGAAACTCCAAGTGATATTATCAAAGAACCACCCAAAAGATCGACCATATATATATAGAATCATAAATTCGTAATCATCCATGGATACATGAATAATCAAATTAGAGAAGAGAAACTCTAGATAGATTTCGAGAATTGCACTTCACAGTCTCGAAAATATTAGCATCTTTGCAATGTCATTCAGTCATTGTAAAGCGATTAACGTACAACGTAACATGAATGGATCAACTCACATACAAACTTGGACTCCCATATAAATATGCACCAAACGCCATGTGGAAATGTTCTTGTTTTGATCTTGATAACAGTATCCTCGACATCCTTGCTCTTGTTGGCATCGATATGACAATCGTCGATCATCTTGTGGCACTAGATTCTCTAGGGTGTTTGACATTAAAATAAGATTTGTTTCCCTTTGAATGAGACTGTCACAAAAGATGTATTGACCTAGCTTTCTCCCTTCGGGAAAGAGAGTTCATATAATTCTCCCAACAAAATATCTCTGGTTTTGGTAATAAGCCCTGAATGCAATATAGTTATGCTTTCGAAGTGATCATAATAGACGTCCAAATGCAATCTCCTTTGAACTTTGAAGGCTGTGTCGAGTAAAAGATCATAGCTGAGGGTTTTGTTTTCAGTGAAGTAGTTGAACTCAGTGAGCGAGGCATGAGTTACGTGAATGTTAGTGCTACGAGTCTAAGGTGAAGCTTATCCAAAATCATATTGAGATGGAGCTCAAGATGACAAATATGACGATGCATTTGTGTTCCACGAGTTCTTCACTGTAACATGCTGGTGATTCAATCGGAATTCACTTCACGAATAAAGGATAGATTACTTAGCTGAATTAAATATTAGAAGGTACAACGAATTTAAAGGAGAGTAAAATTGACACCCTCTTTTTGTAAACCAGATTCTCTCTTTTCACTTTTGCATGAATAGTATTTCAATATACATGTGCATGGATACCTATACGCACCAAATCTAGCAATAACCAAAGCAACTCTCTCAAAATGTCCGCCAAACGAACAATATATCGTTATGCTACAAACTACACTTTATTGTAACCACATTCCACAACAAAAACCAACGGCGAAAAAACAGAAGAGCCTCAACAACATCCAAACCCATCTCTAGCCTCGACGAACACAAAACCCAAGTTTGACGCCGGCGCTATCTCTCTCTTAAACCCCAAGTTGAGCGTGTCAAATGAATTAACCAAAAAAAAAACAAGAGTGGAGAAAACGACATATTCTTAGAATATACATAAACGTGAAGCCCTACCTAAAGTTCAATTTAGACTACAGTAAATATCAACCTGTTTTTTAACTAGGTGAATCAAATGACATTAACTTTTTCTCCATTAAATTATTATAAAATAGGGGGTCCCAAAACTACCCATAAATACCACACCACACTAGCAACTGTAGTATTCATCACTTGCCTTGCCTCATCAACTCTTCTCCCAAAGCAAAAAAGAGCGAAGAAAAATGAGGCCATCCATGTCCTTGGTCAGATCCGTCCACCGCGTCGCCCGCCGCGCCTACTCCTCGGAGTCCGTCCCCCACCGCAAGGTCTCCGTCCTCGGCGCCGCCGGCGGCATCGGCCAGCCCCTCGCTCTCCTCATGAAGCTCAACCCTCTCGTCTCCCACCTCTCCCTCTACGATATCGCCGGCACCCCCGGCGTCGCCGCCGACGTCAGCCACATCAACACCAGATCTGAGGTACTTCTGCTTCTTAGTCTCTAAACTGATGCCTGATTCGCTCCGATCCGACGGTTTCTGATTCATTTTGGGGGGGTTTTTGCGGTGGTGATTTTCTAGGTTAAGGGTTACGCTGGGGAGGATCAGCTCGCCGCGGCCTTGGAGGGATGCGACGTCGTGATTATCCCCGCCGGTGTGCCACGTAAGCCTGGAATGACACGTGACGATCTCTTCAACATTAATGCTGGCATCGTCAAGTCTCTGACCTCCGCCATCGCCAAGTACTGCCCTCATGTGAGTATCTCTAATTGCTCTTCGTTTCGGATTGTTTTGAATTGGTTTGTGTGTGTAATTGAATCGGTTTTTGGGTTGATTGGTGTGGCTAGGCGATTATCAACATGATTAGCAACCCTGTTAACTCCACCGTGCCCATCGCATCGGAGGTGTTGAAGAAGGCGGGGGTTTACGACGAGAAGAGGTTGTTTGGTGTGACTACTCTTGATGTGGTCAGGGCCAAGACTTTCTATGCTGGCAAGGCCAATGTCCCTGTTGCTGGTATGTGTTCGCAAAATTTCGTTCCTTTTAGTTATGTTAGTATTATATGTGTTATATTGCTCAATTGGCTTTGCGGAAGATTGACACTTGCAACTGACTAGGTGTAATTCTCATGATTTTGGTTTTGTTGGGTTAGAAGCTGAATAATTTACTAAGCTTTCATTTCGTTATGTTTGTGGTTGCAGAGGTTAATGTCCCAGTTGTTGGTGGCCACGCTGGCATTACCATTCTCCCACTATTTTCTCAGGTGTGTATTTTTTTTTTCTTTCTAAACCTTGGTGTTGGATTAAATGATATTCGAGGAAGTGGTGTTCTTGCATCTTCTTTTGTTTGTGTTGACTTACTTGGCTAATTTATTGCTGTTTATTTGAATGTGTTGTAGGCTACTCCAAAAGCCAATTTGCCTGATGATTACATCAAGGCCTTGACAAAGAGAACCCAGGATGGAGGGACAGAAGTTGTGGAAGCCAAAGCTGGAAAGGGATCTGCTACATTGTCTATGGCGTAAGTATTTAGATAAAACCAGCGCCATGTATATTTAAAATGTCGGTCTCCATTGCTGTTGCATGGCGTTATATTCCTTTTATCAAGTTGTGCTGCATGGATTATGTTTTCTTTTGCAGTTGTAGGAATAAACAAAAAGGAAATCTATGTTCTTCTCTTTACTAACTTGCCTTGTATCTTGCAGTTATGCTGGAGCTCTTTTTGCTGATGCTTGTCTGAAGGGACTTAATGGGGTCCCAGATGTTGTGGAATGTTCGTATGTGCAATCGAGCATCACTGAACTTCCTTTCTTTGCTTCCAAGGTTAGTGAGCTTAACAAAATTGGGATTTCATTTCTTTCGAGCTTTTTTGGGTTTCTTAATGCACCAGTAATTGGCTTTATAGCTTAGATCTGTATTCATTGTTACAGTTTGAGTGTTGTCATGTTAATTGGTATGTCTTCACTGGTCTGGCCGTTGATGGTTTCCTGGTATCTACCTTCTAGGAACAGTAGTGTGAAAATGGCTTTGTTAAAACGTGTTTACCGTGCCTTTTGGTTAATGAATGTTTCTGTTTCAACATGTGTTGGTTCCATCATTTTGTTACCAGTTATTATATCATTGATTAATGGGAGACTCTTGATATTTGTCAAACATTTTGGTTACTTGCATGATCATTAGAGCTAAAATCTTGCACCATCATGCATATTCTTAGGATGCAGATGGTCTAGATATCATGTTCCGGTCAGTTTCTGGTCATAAATATTTGCCCAAGTGAGTAGCATTATATTGATTAATGATATTAATTGCTGTTTGCAGGTGAGACTGGGGAAGAATGGTGTGGAGGAAGTTTTGGATTTGGGTCCTCTCTCGGACTTTGAAAAGGAAGGATTGGAACTATTGAAGCCTGAGCTCAAATCATCTATTGAGAAGGGTCTCAAGTTCGCCAACCAGAGTTAGTGTAAAGTATGATCAATGCCTTGGGATGGGGTTATGTACCCATCCTTATACCCATCCAAATTTTGCATTTGTCCAAGTAGTGCTGTATTTTTATTGCTGCCAGCAGCGCCGGCTTTGCTGTTTTTATTGGAGTAAGCTCTAATAGGACCAAATGTTGTGTCAATAATTCCCAGAGTCGTGTTATGGGAGAGTTAACTCTGTTTGAACTTGATCAAAAACGTTGAATAGTGTTTAGTCATTTGACTGGATTTTTTTGGGTAGCTGCCATTTGAGAAATAATGGTATTTGAATGATAGCCTCAAGGGTTGCACCTCCAATTTAATTTTAATTTATTGTTGACAATAAAAATTAGTTTTCTTTTAAGTGGCTTGGATGTCAAAACTTAGACACACTGCAGTGTGTGTGTTGCTCTCAAAGTACCAGAAAGAGTGCTTGCTGTCATCTGTAGTGCGAGATGAGCATCTTGCAATCCATTGCAGATGGCGACCCAGATGATAACAAAGGTGCGGTGTTAAGGAGGAATATATTCTCTTGAGATATATTCTCTGTTTATGGTCCAGATGACGACATGGATACATTGGAGTTTGTGGATGGAATATAAGGAGGTCAGCTTTGTACGTTTTCACCCAAAAGAGGTTTTCTCATTGTTTGCAGAAAGTGGTCGACGAAAGAAATACCAAAAAAAAAAAAAATTCATGAGTAGCTTGAACTCCACAGCTCATGGCCCTAACACAATTGCCAAATGCTGAAAGAGGATTAACTAAATAAAACCCATAGATCTCTACCATGCATCTGATGCAAATACTCTAATCTGTGTTTCTAAAGAAATCACAAAGGCCTGCTACAAATACAAGACCAAGGTAGAAGATAACACAATTGCCAAATGCTGAAAGAGGATTAACTAAATAAAACCCATAGATCTCTACCATGCATCTGATGCAAATACTCTAATCTGTGTTTCTAAAGAAATCACAAAGGCCTGCTACAAATACAAGACCAAGGTAGAAGATAAGACAACCAGAATGCGACAACTAATTTTCGGTTGAAAAATTGGCATTTTCCTTCCTGAACACCACCAAATATTAAACGTTGTTAAAAACATACACTAAAAGTCTCAATGACAGACACTAGATCACAAGTCATCAAGATGTCAGTTGAATTCAGCATCCCAACCCTGGCTGCAAGCAAATATCCTTTTATAAAATAAACCCCATGGTTCCCCAGTCAAAGCTAAATTCATTTTGATTTGGAAACAGCAAGCACCAGTTTGCAATCGTACTATCATAGAAAATATTTCCTGTAACCATAATATTGTTTTCAGGTTACATTGGAAGGGATTGAACCCTTAATCTATCCTAACCCTAAACCTAGCCCATTTCCCCACCCTACCCTCACCATTTAGGTTAATTGTGCCACATTAACAAATACCTATGGAGAACTCGGGTTAGGATGGATCGCCGTGGATGGTTCCTCTACACACCATATCCCAGGCTGAACAAAAGCTTCCCTAAAACTCTGAGCTGTCAAGAAAATTGTAAGAAAAACTTGCATCAGATATCTACATAGAGCTATGCAAAATAAACTAGAGAATGACGGTATATTCATGCATGTGCATGATCAAGTGCAATACCACTCTGATTTGAGTTTTTTGCTACAAACTTCATATGCTAATACAACAAAAAATCTGATTTGAATTTGGATAATAACAGATAATCATGATCAATACAGAGACATGCATATACAACAAAAAATCCAGGGATCATAAACATCTCCAAGATTAAGACTCTTAACTACAAGGTTCTATAACATTTCATCCAAAAATGTTGATTTCTGCACATGCATTCATAGATGGACGAAGCACACAGGCCATCTTAATTCAAATATTGCAAGACAATTTATGTAATATTAACACAGAATTTAGTATACCCTCCAACTGTAGAGGTATTAACCATCTTTTCAATTGAATATTGCAGAGGGGATAATCTAAAATCATCAAGGGTGCACTTGGGAGTGATTCTACACATCTAGAAATCTAAACAATATAATAAGGTGATATGGCTTTGATTAAACTATTATAATCCATAACAAGATTGAAATAGAAGAAAATGAAGAAACCACATGGATTTCAGATGATTCTTTCTATATATTTTAAATTCATATCTAGTCACTTCAAATACAAAATTTATATGAAAGTTCGACGGTTCCTTTCTTTCTTTCTTTATGAAATAAAATAAAAATCGTATAACCTTTCTGTCAAATCCAAACCCTTTTCTGTTAAGTCATTTCATCCAAATGGATCCAACCCCAAGAATATTTCATGATGCATGAGCAAACGCATCATGCACACATGAGAATGCACACAAGATACCCATACATATATGATGTGCATTATGATTTAAACAAAAAAAGTTGCCCAGCTACCTAGTACACATTGGCCAACCATAGAAGACAAGTAGGGTGATCCCAACAGAGAAGGCATTCAGAATTCTAAAATAATGTCATGATAATTGAAAAAGTTAAAGAGTGGAGGGTTGAAAGCCACTACCAGAGCAGGGGCGGATCCAGGATGTCAAGTTCGGGTGGGCTAGAACAATAAGCTAATTTTTTTTCCATGCTAAAAGCACAAAAATTTCAAAATGATATATATTGAGTTTATTTTTAATACCTATGTGATACGTATTTTATTAATTACCAACTATAAATAAATGAATTTAGAGAAATCCAGCTCATTTACCATACTCAATCCTATTATGAAAAAGAATAGATAAAGCCCTTTCAAAAAAAAAAAAAAAGATAAAAGCTAGAAATAGTTTCATGTATAATTAGTAAAAAAGAATAGCTTAGAAAAAAAGAAAATGAAAATAGTAATATAAGAAAGAAGAAAGGGAAAATATGAAAAAAAGGAAGAAACTGACACCACTAGTGATCGAACCCAGGTCCCGGGAAAGAAAGAAAAGGAAGAAAGAAGAAGGAAGAAACTGACTCCACTAGTAACCGAACCCAAGTCCTGGGATACAGAAACGAATGCCCTAACCATTTGGTCTGTGGAAAACAAATTTAATTCTGGTACATTTTATGATATTTGAAAGATTACTGGAGAAGTTTGGGTTGGACTGTAGGCCTGTAGCCCAGACAGCCTTGTACATGGATCAGCCCCTGTACAAGAGTACAAGATGAAAACATCACTACCTGCTAAGCAGAAAATGACATAAATACAAAAAAAAAAAAAAACAAGTGCAGTAAAAGTATATATGACTAATGATATGGAACACAGAAATGTGAAATGTGAAGGAAAAAACAGCTTGAATTTTAAAGAAAGTAATGGGTTAAAGTCTGCAATGTGACCCACAAGTTTTAAAATGCTTTGAAGGATTTAATATATTTTAAGTACATATCCTACTTGTTTTCCGATAATCACTATGGTTAAACAACAGAAAACTTGAAACGTACACACACAACTCTTGTGACTGCTATTTCTGAATTTATCAATTGACAGGTTAATTTCCAAAATAGGGCTGAGAGGAGAAGAAAAGAAACAAGTTAATTTCCCAAAATGACAACTAGCAGGTTACCAAGTCACACAATCAATAAAAGCTCATCATTCTTAGTTTCTTTCCATTTCCCTTTTTTGGGTTCCCGAGATCAAAGAAGCTCAATTATAAGCAATTGTGGAAGCAACAATAACTGCATACTACTAATGATAAAAGTGTCTGTATGATATTCAAAAGTTGATTCAACGTTAAATGCTTTCAGAAGCCTCAAAAGCAAATTGACCACGGTCACACGCATAATGACAAGAAAATGGACATTCATTAACCAAGATGGTGCTGCCTACCTCAACTAAATCAACTTAAGTTGTCAACGATTTGAATATGATCCACTTCCAGAGGAACTTCCATTCTCTGAATCTGTACAGAAGATAACATACTAAATTAATTATTTACCATCGTAGACAGCCCTATGACCTTATATGAATAGGAAAGGCAAAATAATGTTATTTACCACTTGAAGAGGATCCAGAATCACTGCTAGAACTACTTGATCCACTCACATTCTCACCTCGCTCTTCTCTTTGAACTGGGGAAGATGCATTGTCGTTGTATTCAACTGCTAAATGGGGTAAAAACTTTAGCCCAAACAGTTTGCAATAAATATAGGGGAGTGAAATCCACACTCCATGTTTTCTTTCTTAGTAACTTAAATTTTGTCTTCTTATCAAAATTTCAACCAAAAAAAGAAAAGAGGAGTGCAGGTTGTAAGATGGGGAGTGTGGATTTCACTCCCCTAAATATACTGTCATCAAGATCCAACAATGAGCATAAATCAAAGTCCAGTGGATATTATTACCTGCTATGGCCTCATGTTGTGCCTCTGCGGTGGCTTGTGCCACAATCTGCAAGTTCAAAAGATGAAAGTCAAAGTATAAGCCAAAAGAACTTAAGAAAGGAAAAACAAAGCAGAGGACTTCAATATTACATGATTTATTGCCTTACCTCATGCATAGCATAGTCAGATTCTTCTACTGATTGAGGAGCAAGTTCAGCTTTTCTCTTATTTTTGGTCAAGCTCTTTTTAAAATTAGTCACAAATCTATCCAGTTCCCAAAGTGTTTCAGGATCAACACTGCCAATGTCCAATTCAATCTCATCGTCTTGTTGTAAAATCCCTTGACTTCTCTTTTTAACAATCTGGACAACATTAGCTAGTTTCTCAGAAGGCAAAGCCTGAAGGTCTGTGCTGAGCTTCTGCTTCTCCTGCATATTCATATCCCTTTTGTCAGGGTCCCGAGCTTTTGGTTTCTTTGGAACCGGCTTTCTACCTGGATGACCAACACTTGCAGGTTTCAACTTGGGATCAACAGGCTTTGTCATAGATTCTGCTCTATCCAGAGTCCTCATCTCCAAAGGCGGAGGAGAAGGAGGAGGAGGAGGAGGAGCCTGAACCTTTCTTGTTATAGGGGTAGGCAATTCTGAATTATTACCCATTCCAATTCTCCTATTAATATTATGCGCTGGAGCCCGAACCTTTCTTGAAATAGGGGTTGGCAATTCTGAATTATTACCTATTTCAACCCTCCTATTAATATTATTCTGAGCAGGAGCTTCAGCATTTCTTGAAACAGGGGTCGGCAATTCTGAATCACTACCCATTTCAACTCTCCTATTAAGATTATACTGATCCTCTATAGCCACCCATTTCTCTTCAAACAACTTCAACAATAGGTTCGCCATCACATGAACATCCTGCTCTTTCGGGTTATACAACATGGCATTATTGAATGTAAGTCTCACATCCTCTGCAAACTCAGCAGCCGTCTTATACCAATTCTTGTCCAGCCTACTCTTCACCGTCCCCAAATCCATCGGATGCTTAACAATCTTATAGTAATCATGCAGGCCAAGCCCCTTAGCATCTACCGGCTTATTAAACACCCAGCCGTGCTTATGCTTCATCAATTTCTCAAGCAAAGTACTACAACTCTTCAACAATCTAATCGAATTCTTATCCGACCCCAACAACAGCCCAACTTCACTCTTCCTATTCTTGTTACCCCCAGAAGGAGGTAACTTTGAATTCCTAGAACTCTGATCTCCCTTCGGAGTCTTCTTCTTCTTCTTCTTCTTCTCCTCCACAAACTCACCGCCCCTATTCTCATTCTCCGCCGTACAAACACTTAAACCCCTAAATGGCATTGTAGTTCTAACATTATTATCTACCAAATTAGTATCTGAAAGCTGAGAAATACCATACCCTTCAGCAAACTGAGCCTCCTTAGCTTCGAGGTTCCTCACCAAGCACCTCACTTGCTCAAGCTCACCCATCAGCTTCCACTTGATCCCCTTAATGTCAGTCTTGGAGTTCAAGCAAATCCTCACCTTGTCCCCCACCTTTGAATACCCACGTGGCCCATTGCCCGGCTCGGCGAGCCCATTGTTGGAGGAGTCAACCGACGCCGTTTCGCCTCGGAACTGCTGCATCAAGCTCTGCCGCTGCTGCTGCTGCTGCTGCTGCTCCGACGAATGGCGGATGACATGGTTGGGATTCTGGGTGTTCCGGGAATAGAATCTGTTGCTGGCTTCGTCTCCAACAAGTGGGCCTGAAACCATTCTAGGTGAAACCCTCGAAAACAATCCAAATGTGGTAACTTTCTTCTGGGATTTGACTGCTTTGATCGAAATCGAACTGGGCTAGGGTTTATGGGACAAAGCCCCTAACTTTATTACATCCCCTTTAGGGTATTGGTTTTGCTTACAATAAATACACTCAAAAAACCCTGATTTTGCAATTGTGAGAAACCCTCAAACGTGAAATTGAATTAGGGTTGGGATTTTGGGACAAGACTCCTACTTTAGTGCATCAAGAATAAAGAAAGAAGCAAAGCTTTTGTTTTGAAACTCTAGGGAAATTGAGTGTCAAGGCTAGGAGACGATGCTGAGTGGTTTCTCTGTAGAAGCAATAAGTGTTTTGACTTTTGACTGACTGGGTGTCGTTTTGTCTGTTAGTGTTGTCGTTTTGGTTATTTGCTTGTGGAAAGGTCACTTCTTTTTGGCGAGTAAAGGAAAAAACCAAGTGTAGTGATTAAAACACATTGAAGCAAACAAAGCATTTATGTCCTTTGGTTACTTCTTTCAGCTTTCATCCTCGTGTGTTTTCCTGGCACTCATAAAAGGGTTTAAAGTTTATTTCCAGAAGTTAAAATAGAGTTGACCAAAGGCCATGTGCTAGAGTTCTATAGAGTTTTCACAAGTTCGAGGAGATCCGCCATCAATGGCCTAAAAGCCTTTATTACATTCAAGACTTTATAACAAGTTCATATCATCCGAATAAGGATCACACCTTGTTTTAGCAATAATGGGATTGAAACACCAAACTTGCAAAAGCTCTTCATCTTCTAACTTCATGCCTATTAGATTCTCAACCATTCTCACTTTGATTCTACTCTTTACTTCCTTTTTCCTCTTCCTTTCATCACTCAAGAACACCCAAGAACCATTTTTTGGGGGTGATGAGAACACTCAATTCAATGGTGATCTTAGAGATGCTAAATTCCCATGGAACAAACTCTGTTTCGGTCCTTCTTTCGAAAAGCTCAAGCTAGCCGTCTTCTCCAAAACATGGCCAGTTGGTGCAGACGCGGGTGGTATGGAGCGCCATGCTTCCACATTGTACCAAGCACTTGCTACAAAGGGTCATGAGATTCATGTCTTCACTGTGCCTTCAGATAGGAGGCCTCATTGGGACATACATGAAGGTAACCTTCATGTTTATTTTGCAGCTAATGATCATGGCTCTGTTAATTGTTCTCTAGCGTTTGAAATTTTCAATAAAGTTAACTCGGATGGGGCATTCGATTATGTGCACACCGAGAGTGTTTCGTTGCCTTATTGGCGTGCGAAGATGCTGCCTAATGTGGCTGTCACTTGGCATGGGATATGGTACGAAATAATGCATTCCAAGTTACTGCAACAACTCCTCACCGACCCAAATGGGGATATGCTAGAGCCCATGACAGAGCTTCAAGAAGCAATGCCAAGGCTCGTTGAGGAGATTCGGTTCTTTAAGAGCTATACGCAGCATATATGCATAAGCAATAGTGCTGGTGAGGTTCTGGTCAACATCTATCAGATCCCACAGAGAAATGTGCATGTCATACTTAATGGCGTTGATGAGACAGAATTTGTGCCAGACCAAGAAGCAGGTGCAAGGTTCCGACAAAAACACGGTGTGCCTGCCAATGTGAGCCTTGTGATGGGAGTGGCAGGGCGGCTGGTTAGGGACAAAGGGCATCCACTTCTTTACAAAGCCTTTTCTTCAATTGTGAAACGCAACCCCGGCGTGTTTTTGCTTGTGGCAGGGTCAGGTCCTTGGAGAAGAAGGTATGCTGAATTAGGCCCAAATGTGAAGGTTCTAGGAGCATTGGAGCCATTGGAGCTGTCTAAGTTTTACAATGCTCTTGATCTGTTTGTGAACCCCACATTGAGGCCCCAAGGGCTTGATCTAACATTGATTGAAGCAATGCAAAGTGGGAAGACAGTTCTAACTCCAAACTATCCAAGCATTGTTGGGACAGTGGTGGTGGGTGAAGAATTTGGATACACTTTTTCACCCAATGTCAAGTCTTTTGTTGAGGCTTTGGAGTCGGCCATAAAAGATGGGTCTAATGTGCTGAAGAAGAAAGGGGTGGCTTGCAAAAATTATGTGCATTCGATGTTCACTGCAACTAAGATGGCATCGGCTTATGAGCGGTTCTTTCTGTGCATGAAGAACCCAAAATACTGTCAGTACCCTCTTTCCACTGATTGTTAGAAGTTAACTCTTCGGTACATGAATATTTAATTATTTATACAATTTTTAATCTTAGATATTTATTAAGTATGTATCTTCTGATGTACTTACCTAGCCAAATAATGTTTTACCTTAGCTATCTTATTTGTATCTGTTTCCTTCACAATTGTAAGTTAAAATAATGTATACACTATATATACTAGCCTGATAATAATCAACAGAGCAACTAATACTAATTGATTTGGATGTTTAATATTGAAAACATGAATTTTACAGCACCATTTCAATTAGTAATGCATTGTACTAGTTTATCTTTTCGGGATGTTTGTTGCTTCGTTAGGCTTTTTGACTTTATCCTCCTGATTGTTAATGATAGATAGCTAGCCAAAGGTTTTTATTCTGGTGGGCATATTCTGTAAGGTTTCTATATCATCTTACTGTATGAAAATATGAAAACCTCTGGTCAGCCAGTAATGCATAGGCTTAGCATTGTTTTGTATTTATGGATGGGAACTTCTACAATTGCATTTATATATCCTATGAAATCAAGCTTTTAGTCATTAGGATTTTGCCTGCAACATATTTAGATTATTATTTGTATCAGTGAATCTAATTTTGGAAATTCATTAGTGCGTTATTATTGCGTTGGTGTGTAACCTTTCATGACATGGATAAACCAGGCAGTACACTGCCGAGCCTCAATTACTATAAATCAAAACAATGCAGTCTATATTGAAATAATCAGACGAAAACAGCAAGAACAGATGGTAGGTCCTAGATTGCTAGACGTCATAATCAAGATCTGAGATTCTGAGGAATCTGAGCAATACAACAATTGTCCAAGTTAGCACAGAGTAGAAGTCTAGAACTTCCTCTCAGGAAAGCGAGCTTAAAATTGAAACAAGTACAAATGGAGTGAAATCACCAGCAAGGTTTTTAGTAGATTTTCCAGCTTGAGCAAAACTATAAGTGCATGTACGCCTTTTGGAGTATGCTTTTATTCTGCAGACTGGTTCATACTTGAACGAGCCAGAACATTATTTCTCTGATCTTAGATTGCAATACCGATGCCATGCCAGTTCCCTTGCAGAGACACCCATGAAAGTGTGCTAATGGTGTGGAGGATCTGGTCCTCCCGGTGCATTTCTCTGTATTAATTTCTCTTGTTAAACATAACACTTGATGCATTTTACATAAGTAGCTAGAGGTGGCCAACGGTCTTATCTGGCAGGGTTGAGAGCACGAGAGAAAAACGTGCCTCTGAACTAGATACAAGCATTGACAGAACTGATATATATCAAGAGTGGTATCAACAAGCTCGCCTTTAGAAAACTAGACATAATGACCATAGAAGGACTTAAAAGACAACTAATCAAAGAAAGGAAGTATCTTGAAAAGTTGAGCTCAAGTCCAAAACTGAAGCAAGCAGTTTGACCCTGTAATTAAGGACAGTGCCATTAGTTGGAGGATCTCTCTTGGAGTCATTTGATTAGTGTAAAGCTCTAATGAGTAAGTAAATACAGTTGATGGATCCATGTCCGCTACTCAGAAAGAACTTATAAGTTAACTAAAACCTATGATGCATGGATACTCCGAAAAATTCACTATGTTGTATTGTATCCGTGTCCTATAACGATGCATCCTAATAACTCTCTAATCTAATTCACTGAGTATAAGAGTATAAACTTGACTATAATTTCGAGAATCATTGAGCCACCCACATTGTTAAATGTTATTTTAATTGTCGTATCCTAAACATATGGTATATTGTATTTTTTCTTTAGATTTTTCATATCAACATATCGTATCCCGCATCCCGTACCTGTGTCAGTGCAACATAGACTAAAATTAAGGAAATCCTCTTCTTAAGCTGATATATGGGTAGCCGTAGCTTTATATTCACCTTCCTAAGGCTATCTCCAGTAGGAGAGGGCTATATTGGAGCCAGGGCTATAATTTAGCCCCAAAAATATTATTTTTTATTCATGAAATAGTGAACCATCTTCAATAAGGTAGGGCTAAATTTTAGCCCTTTCAAGTATTTTATAGTTTTAAATTATGTTTTTCAAATTTTTCATTTTATTATATTATAATAATATTTTAATTTAGACTAAAATTAATTTTGTTAAAGCCTATGTTTGAATGAGGTATCTATGTGATATTTTTTATAACATTTTCGGATAGGATTTTTAAGTGCCACGTGCCCCTTTGCAAGTAAATCTCTAGATTCCCGATTAGATATAGTGTCGATGTGGCAAAACTAATCATTATAGAGCTTATCAAATTTTCGGATATTATTTGTGAATGCCACGTGTCGTGTTGTGATCAACTCCCTAGATTTTCGATTAGATTTTATGCATACGTGGCTATTCTATCTTCAGTTTCAAACCTCAATAAATAGAGTAGTTTCAATTGCATATCTCACTATCTCATCTATCTCTTCTCTAATTGTTTGTTCAATTTATAACTTTTTATTATATTTTGCAATGAATTCCAACTAGTTTTCTCAGTGGAATGAGAGACAACGTGAAGACGAGGAAGATGACGAAGAAGATGAAGAAAAAAAAAACAACTAGCAGTTGTATAACTAACGGCCATATAATATTGGCCATTGATTTGCAATTATGGTGATGATCAATGTTTAATTGATAGCCATTTATGAACATTTGACCGTTGGGAATCAAATTGGTTCCATTTCAACCAATGGCATGCTGCCACATGCCCTCCTTTTGGTCTTCTTCTAGCAGCCTATTTTCTTCACGTTTTGGTCTTCTGTTGGGACCACCAGTTTGGACTAGGCTAGCCAAAGGGCTAAAATTGGCCCTCTTAGCAGTCCGATAACCGTTTTATGGTCCTTTGGCCCATTTAAAATTTGTTGTTGGAGATGAAATAAGGGCTATATTTTAGGATTTTGGCCCTTTGGACCTCCTTATTGAAGATGGCCTAAGTAACTCCCAACCACAAAGATGTTGTTCTTTCTGTACTAGTTTAGAAAGTATGATTCTTTTCTCATTGACTACCCTATCTTTGTGTTTTCGCATTTACTCATGTTTTGAATGAGACTTCATACATATTAGGGTCTTAGGTGATAACTAGATTGACCCTAGATAACAGTCCAAATACATAAGACCCTTAATTTAATCTACTCTCGTTAATGATATGTACAGGCTCGTTCTAGAGATAACCTCCTTACTTTAAGAATTTGAGGATTTTTACTATTTTAAACTAATATATGACCTAATTCGAATAATTTCAATCGTTGATCCTTTAGATTTCTATGCAAGAACTATGTATGTCTACAAAAAAATCAACCAAATCCATAATCATTTGGTCATTCAAAATAGTGTAAACAAATGTAGTCATTTAGATAAAACTAAAACGATGATTTGGCTAATTTTTTATATGATTCATATGTCTGAAAATACCTAGAGAATGAATTAATGATTCAGATTATTAAACTACATGCTAACAATAAAAATATCCTCACATTTCAGATCTAAATTTTTCGTCTCCATCTGTATATATTCTAGTCTTAAAGCAATCATCTGTGGTTCATTACTTCATTTAGACGTTTCAGACAGCTAAACAGCCACATACAAATCGGTCTTTGCCGACATCGCATTTAAGCATTCTTCAATAGGGGTGGCGGCGCCCTCACAAAAGCTGTAGCCTATAGGTAGGTTGTTCTGATAACATTTTATAACTATCCAAGGGGCATTAAGTGGTGCGAAATTCAAGGGTATCAAACATGTATTGTATAATCGAATTGCTGCATCTCATGGCCAACTAATTTAAGTCTCTTTCATCCAGCAAGAATCAACTTTCTAGTTCAAAACGTAATTATTAATAGTGGAATTAGGGGATGAAAAGAACAGGAAGGTCAAAGAATACATCATTTACTAGTTAGTAGTTACTTAACCCACTTGTGCATTCACCTATTGGATCCTATCTAGTCATCAACACCAGAGGAAAAGGGATATGTATGAAAGCAATATGCATGCAAGTCGTAAGAATATGTCGACACGAATCAAGGATTATAGGACATCATTCCCAACGACCCCATCTGCATTCTGTTCTTGTACTCTTTCAACTGATTTTACAATCCCATCTCAGCATTTTGGTCTTCTTCCTTCATCTAACAGATGATGCCATTATATTATGCTTCCTGAAGTTTCAGTTCATGCAGCTAGATGTGAATGTGATAAGCATGCTCCAACAAAAAATTGTTTAGTTGTCAAAGTGCTTGCTTAATTAGATGAGTTCATTGACCGATCATCTGTCCTGGTGTCCCTATTTTCAGTATTACTTTTTCTTTTTTTCAGTATTACTGAATCTTTCTCTTTTTTCGAGTGATAAGTGTGAATATGAATGGGTTTGCTTGCTATGATTGTTGAGTTGGACCTAATAAAATAGCGGCATATATTGCAACCACCACGTACATAACAATTATTTTTTTATATAACAATTCTTATAATATTTCCTACTGATTATCATCACTAGGAAAAGGTACATATCCAGAACCGAAGAGCTTCAAAAATCAACTGATGGTCGATCAAAAGTTTGGGTCTCAAATTCAAACAGTTTTTCAGAAAGTGCTGCTTGACTGATGATTGACAAACCACTGACTCTGCAACTGTTCAAATAAGGGAGCTCCCGGGGTGCGTCTTCAAAGTTTAAATCCTAATGACAAGGAAGTTAGTGATGGTGTCCATCAGGTCCCCCGGGACTGACTCGCTTCGACACGAATGGAGTTCTTCCTGCTGCAGCTGCTTGTCTTGCAATGCTCGTCTTCAACACTTGTTTGGCAGTCTCCATCAAGAATGCCCGAGGAGGTCGGTGGCTGATCTTCATCCTGTTGGAAGTCGATGGAGGAGAACGAGACTCGGAGCTGGAGAATCTTAGCAAGACTAAGAAAATGCAGAACCAGAACTTGAGGGGGCTATAGTTTGCAGCCATTGTCGTAATTTGGTTATAGAAAGTTCTATGTGAAACGACTTGATTATGAGCATGGACGGTTGGATATATATAGATAGAACACATAGTCGGCCTCCAGTATTGCCTATACTTTTTCAATATTTAAATCACAATTTTTTTTTTTTTTTTAGAATATGCCAGAGGCGAAATAATATATTCATCACAAGTCAGAAATAGGCCGTTACATACCCTTTCGCTGTCATTTAAGGGCATAGACAGACAAGAAGCTAGTGGTAGTACCCACAAGTGGTACGTACATATAGTCCTACTCATTACACATTCAATACGTAGAACTAGCGGATAACCTCCTTCGGTACTACTCCAGAAACGCTAAAGAGACATAGATTTCCTAATACAAGGAATTTATTGTAAATAGATAAAACTAAAAACATAGGGATGGGCTGAGAGCAAAACCCTAGCCCATCAAATTTTTGTCCCAATGAGCTCCAATAGCAGGCCTACTGAAGCCCAACAGGCCAAGATTGGCCCAGACCATACTTCCATCTCCAAAACCGTGCAACAAGCATAGTAGTCCTCAGCCGCCACCATGCCCACGCCCGCTCCGGCAGGATTTCCGTCGTCCCGATGCAAACACCGCCACAGAACCCCGCCACGACCCATCGCTCCACGATTCCCCGCCGAGACCGCCATGACCCAGAGCTCCTCAACAGCTGCAACGCCGTCGATCTGCAAACCCAAGACCCACCATAACTGCACCGCACGCATCCCAGAGAAATTCCGTCGATCATGAGCCAAAAAACCACCTGCAAAGACCATCGAGCAAACCCACACCAGAGCCTCCGGGATGTTAGCCATCAGGTCCCGTCCGGCAGTAGATCACGCGTCATTGGTGAGGCCAAAAGGCCATCCCGAATGCCATAGCCGCCGCCGACCTTTTCCTCTCTCTCTCAGAGCTCTTAGGGCTTCGTTTGGTACATTATTACTTTAAATCACAAAGTTTAAACCGCCCTCAAGACAAATTAGTAGTCACTTTTAATTTTTAAATTTATCAAAAAGTACTACCCATATTATTAAAACTAATTGATCTATGTTTATAGGAAATTTTTATACCTCCTTAACCTTTAAACTCTAAATAGTCACTTCTATTTTCATCACGGCTATCCTTATATTTACCAATTTCAACTAATTTTCTCCACGTACCATTAGTTTTTCTACTAATTATTGTGTGATATATTTTAAAATTCTAGTCAGTTATGAAATAAAGTTGCATGCCAAAATAGTAAAATATCATCATATATGGGAGGCTACTAGAGCCACTTTTCAATTTGCAAATTATTTTACAGAAAAACTTAGGCCTGGGCACGGTCCCAGCCCGACATGCATTTATCAAGGCCCGGGACCAAGCCCGAAATGTTCAGGTCGGGCTCAAATTTCATTTTCCAGCTTCGGGGACCAGAAAGGCCCGGACCAATAAGAAATGGGCTGGTCCTTCGGGCTTTTCGGGCCCAATTCGTTTAGCTAGAAATAAGATTTGCTTTGTTTAGTTCTCGACTTCTTTCAAGATTGAATACCACCATTTTTCAAGATTGAATACCAACAATTAGTTGTTTTCTCCAATCAACAAATCGAATCAGTTTCTCTCTTTGAATTGGAGAGAGAAACAAAAGGTATGAATCAGTTTCTCTCTAATCATAAATTGAATCAGTTTCTCCCATTGCATACCAACATCTTCTTCTACAAATCCAGACCTCATGTTTTCTGGATTTAGATGAGTTGGAGAGAGAGAGAGTCAGAGAGCTATGAAGATTCTAAAAGCTTTGATTTAAAAAGATTGTAACTATGGGAAGCCCATCGAGAAAGAGCAACAGTCTCTGGCTCCCAGACTCTCTCTTTCTCTTCATGCATGTCGCACCACCTGCCGGCTCACTACCATCACCTCCTTCAGACTGGCTGGAAGCCACCACCATCTCGCCCCACAAACTGCAGCTTCGGGTTCCATTGCCAAACTGATGAAGAGAGGCTTCGGGTTCCACCTTAGGATTGGGGTTTCGAAATGAAAAACTGAAGGGGATTAGGTTTCAAGTTAGTGATCGAATAAGGCCAGAAGGGGATTGCTGCTGGGTTTCTGGAAATTAGTGTTCTTGTTCGAATTCAAAATCTGGAAATCTAGAAATCGATTGAGGGCTTCGAGTGGGTTCGAGCTTTGAAGGGAAACTGGAAAAGTGAGGAGCTCCTAAGGGAATCGAAATTGGCTGCAGATTAGGAAATGAGTGAGAAATTGAGAATGGGTCGGGACTCGGGGTTCGGGGGTTGTGTTTGAGTGTTGATGGCTGAGAGTTGAATCACTTGAATGTTGACTAAAAGAGTCTAAAGACAGTAAGACTAGTAGGGATATATTGAATCGGGCTTTTCTTCGGGCTTTTGTGCTTAAGGATACCAGGGCCCGGGACCGGCCTGTTAAAACTCAAACGGTCCGGGCTTTTTCTTTTGTGTATTTTTTTTCTCAAAGCCCGGCCCGGACCTTCAGGTCCGGATCGATTCGGTCCGGGTTTGCGGGCTTTCGGGCTAAAATGCCCAGGCCTAATATTATCTATGGTTTAAGTCAAGCCAACAGAGTAAAGATCAAAAATCCAAATTCAAATAAGTATACAACATATTCTTTCATTTCGTTTTCTCTGTGGGATAGCCAATAGATGAATGAATGAATTTTCAGTGCACATTGCACATTGAAATTAAACTATATGGCCGACGTACGTACTTTGCCGGGCAGTTTGCTTTCAAATTAAATAAAATGATGCCTTGTCACTGTTTGTTTTTAACTAGCTAGCTAGGTCTTAATTTGCTTAAGCCAAGAGTTTCTCTTCATGAATGAAAAACATTCAGTAATAGATACTGCCATGTCTGAAATCCCTTTGAAGAGGTGGCCAAGTCATCTCTCTTGGCCTTAGGTACCACGCATGAAATCTTTCGGGGAAAAGCTTGGCATGTATATCGATGGAACTTGGATTTTTCTGTTTCTGAAGGTGATCATCCTATGAAACTATGAAACTTTCCAGGTTTAAATATAATTGCTCGACCTTTTACTGTTCTCTTTGGTAAAAGTTGAGAAGCTTTATGGTGTGTATATTTTTTGTTTTTGTCTTATGTACACATAACTCCAAATTTAGTTAAAGGGATTCTCTTCTTGTTCTCCAGGCTGTGTTCTTCAGTGCGATTATCTACAGAGAATCGAGAATCCCTGTTAACCAAGGAGATGCAGGTTCTTCTTCGAGTTGTTGGCTAATCCAAATTAAAAGGGATGGGGACCTGGAGCCCTCAAAACTTTTTCTCCAGATTTATTTTTTAATGCAGCGCCACCAGACGTACAGGGCAAAAGGAGCTGTGAATCATGACAATAAGATATAAAATCCAAAGTGATGGATATCTTGATCATCCACATGCATATGCATATCTAGTAGGATGGTGGGGGGTGTACGAACCTAGGATAACGTACTAGGATAATTATGAGAAGAGATTTTGTCCATTTACACTATTTTTAGAGATTTTTTTCTCACTTATCCCATTAAGTTTTTTTAATTATCTCTTACCCAAAACACTCTAAAGAGATCTTCCCTAATACCCCATTAAGATTTTTTTTTGTTTTTTAATTTTTTTTAATACTATTTTACCCTCACCCCTTTATTACTTAGAGAGAGAGAGAGAAACCATAGAGACTTCACCGGAGCCCGGTCACTGGTAGCCGGAATCCGGTCACCGGTTACCGCCCACCGGAATTTTCTGAAAATTTCACCAGAAAGGTTTATTGCCCCCAATAGACATCTATTGCCCCGCAATAGAGACCTCTATTGCCCCCTAAGAGCAAGTCCACCGGTTCCTCTTTAACCGGGCAAAGCATGGATTTGCTGAGGTGGTGACCGGGCAAGAAAAAAAACTCCCTTCCACCAACAGAAGCTTGGCCGGGCAAAGGAATGACTTTCTTGACTTCAGTCAAGAAAAAAGGCAAGAGGATGACATTTTCCTTGCCCAGCCAAGGCTTGTGCCAGCTCCGCCCACACCCAAACGTGGGTGACGTCTGCGGAGAGAGAAGAGGTGAGGCGACCTCGGGGGCAGCAGCAAGGAGAAACTGAAGCAGCAACAGCAAGCAGACCCGCCTGGGGTTGCTTCGATCTCCACCTGGGGGCAGCGTCTGGGCGGGCTGAGGCGACGAAGCGGCCGGACGAGGTGAGGCGACCTCGGGGGGGGGGGGGGGCCGGAGGACGGAGAAAAATCCGGGTCAGGTCGGACGAAACCCGCCAGGTCTGGTGCAGCTGCGAGAGAGAGAACCGGAGGGGGGAAAATGAAAAAAATGAAAATTTAAGATCCTTTGAAACAAAATAGAAATTTTTTTTTTTGCTATTTATAGAAAATTTTCAGATTTCAAAAATTCATAATAAATTCATACGAACTCCGAATATTGCGTTCCATTTATGCACGAGATCGTATCGACGATCTCTATAACTTTCATGAAGGAAGTTTTCCCAAATTATGTATGTGTAAAACGTCGATTTTCGAGACCCCCTAAAATTATATAATAATGAACAGTGTTGACAGGGCAAGAAAAACAACGGGTGTAAACCCATGTCCAGTGGCAGTGAATAGTAACTTGACTGGTCGAATTCTTGACTTCTCGACTTTGCCTTTTCTTGACTACGGGTGCACTTGCTCTAATAGACGTCTATCAGCCATGTATTGCCCCCCAATAGACGTCTATTGCCCTCCAATAGGACTTTTAATCACCAGAATGGGAACTAATCTCCCTAAATTTAGACAAATAAAACTTTGATAAAAAAAAAAAAGAGGAGATTACATCAATTCAAAACGTCTATTGCCCCCCAATAGATACCTATTACCCCTCAATAGAACTTTTGGTAGCGGGTATGGGAACTAATATTCCTAAAATTAGACAGTTAAAACTTTGATTAAAGAAAAAAATGAAGAGATTATATCAATTTAAAAACGTCTATTGCCCCCCAATAGCCCTGTATTACCCCCCGGATAAAACTTTTTTTTTTCTTTTTTCTCTCTTTCTGGGCCTTCTGCCCCATTTTACCTTAAAAAAAAAATCGCAATGCTTGAATTGGATTCCAAATTATCTTTGAAAAGAAAATTTTCCTCAAAGAAAGTAATCTTGAACCCTGATCAATACTCTTCGGCTTATCAAGCAGATCAGAGCTTTGTTGGAAAAAGAAAAGAAAAAAAAAGCAGATCAGAGAAACATGAAACAGAGGCATTTGCAGCACCGGCGATCAAGCCCAGTCCCACTGCAACGACACCGACTATTCCTCCGCCCACCACCATCAAAACGTCGTCGTCAAGCGCCACGACGACCGCATCTACAACTCCAAGCCCGACTGGATCAAAAACGTCGTCCTTCTGTACGGGCGCGAAACTCCCATCCGATCTCTGCAAGAACTCGCCGTTAAAGTGAATCCATGCCGCGCCGGAGGTGGAGATCAGAGAGAGAGAGAGAGAAAGAGGAATCGCCAAAAGGCTAACGATTCTCAACGACGGCGCTGAGGGGAGTGATCGACGACGGGGCTGACGGGAGAGACAGGAGAGAGAGAGAGAGGCATGGAGGAGAGAGAGATAGAGGAGAGTAAGAGTAGCCGTAATTTTTTAATTAATTGGAGGTCAAAATTGTCATTTAGCACTTGAATTGGGTAGCTGGGAATTAAAAACTCTTGTGGGTGTAAGTGGGAAAACATTGGCCTGATTCTGTGCTTTAGGTCAAGGACCCTATGAGAAGGGACCCTTATGAGAATCCACTTAAATCTGTTGAGAATATATACATCCTACATGGAAAAATGGGACTTTACAATTAGTTTTGGATTCAGAATTTGAACTCAACTCAAACTTAAGTTATACATATGAGATGATATTCAATTCAAACTCAATTTAAGTATATTATTAGCAAAAGACGATAAAGGAATATGCTTGACACTTATCAATTGAAAAAGGAACTATAAATTTATAAAATATCAATTCGAACTCAAAGGAAAGTCTAGAAATAGACAGAGAAAGATGCTGACCCAAAAAAAATAAAATAAAATAAAAAATCCTTGTGCGTACGCCTTCACCCAATTTTCAGCGCCTCTATGCTTTGCCGTCAAAAAAGACGCAATATCGCTGCAGATTAGCACTTTTCACGCTTTTTAATACCTTGGCGGTTAGGACTACTGTAACACCGAATTCTAGTGTTGAAATAATACAGCAGACATAACGTGTAACGACTCAACACCAAGCTGCTATTTGGAAACTACTTGTTTAACTAGTTTACATTTTATGTTTGAAGTATGTCAAAATGTTGTGTGCATGGAATTGTTTGCAAAATCTTTGTTTTATTTTGGGAAAAATATCACTTTGAATTGGTCACTCAACTATGACTGATTCGACACTTTGGTCACTATACTTTCAAAAATATCAATTTGGTCACTCAACTTTACCATCGTCTTTCATTTTAGTCACTCTGTCAACTTTGCTGGCAAAATTTTGTAAATAATTCATAATTTAAGGGTATTTTGATCAAATTATGAATTATTTGCAATTTTTTTAAATGATTTTATATCTCTTACATGTAAAAATTAGGTTCTAGTTTTAATGATTGGACAACATTGTCCTTAATGTTAACAGCTTGTAATACAATAATAACAACAATAATTAATGTGAAATACGATTATTAAGTTGAGTGATCAAAATGATACAACGTCGAATGAGTTATAATTGAGTGACTAAAGTTATATTTTTACCTATTTTATTAAATAACAGTTGAAAATACATAATAACTATTGTGAGTTGAATTCAAAACATAAGGTGGGTGGTGTCACATCTGCTATTTGTCAATGTGTACTTTTCTCCTTAATATTTGATCGACCATATCCTAAAATGTGTTCTCCACGTAATTTTTCTACACCAGTTGTCATATTAGTTGAGATACAAGATTGCACATAATACTAAAAAAATAATTCACCTACCAAGCTGTTCGATTTCCATGAGATAATATTTGATTTTGGTCGACCAACAGGATAATATTGATGATACATCAATTTTTGATGGTCACTTCCCTTCATATACCATTTTGAATACTTTATTAATTGAAGATATATAAAACTTACTTTGCAAAGTCAACTACTCAAACTAATATGATTTCTGTCATTTCATATGCTCGTGCGTTGAATATTTTGGGTTTAGGGTTTGGATGAGTGCTAGTAGCTCTAGCTAGTAAAGCTTGCTCAGAGAAAAATATCCTTGAGTGAGCACTACGATTAAATCGTCCTTTAATCCAAGAATTTATTGAGTAAATTAATTGAAAAGCTAGCCAACATATGAAGAGTGAGTAGACTGTGGCTAAAGGAATAAAGAATGATAAGTCA
The DNA here is from genome assembly GCF_958449725.1 of Rosa rugosa. Taxonomy (NCBI): domain Eukaryota; kingdom Viridiplantae; phylum Streptophyta; class Magnoliopsida; order Rosales; family Rosaceae; genus Rosa; species Rosa rugosa. Next base: position 51,881,472 of record NC_084821.1, on the reverse strand, counting down.
AAGTTACAAAAATGAATAGTCGAAGTACTCTCGTTTGCAAAAGAGAAAAGGGATGCACTTCAACTCATTTGCTAACACAACCCAACCCCCCCCCCCCCCCCCCCTCCTTCTTTTGGTCATAAACTCACTTTCTAATCACCATCAAGTTCTATAATAAACCTTTTATACATAATGTCTTTCTTCTCATGAGTCGAGGCACTTTTTTGCCCACAGACCACTGTGTAATGGCCATTTTGATCACTAACAAGTGCTTAAACATGAAAGCGCATACGTATATTCAAGTTGATCGATGCAGCCGACCGTTTTGTAAAAATTCGCTAATGAAGGCAGCCAAATGGGAATACCCCACCATTCCTAAGATGGTTACTAATGGTTAAGATGTGGAAAGCCATGGAACTTAATTTCTTGCATCATGATGATGCATATATTCTGACTATTAATACTTGCAACAATGGAGCACCACTTAATGGGCATCCCTACAGTTTTTGGATTAAGCCATTAATAGATATTCAATCTCATCTTGTAGAACTAGCTAGAATGTTGGGTTTTGTTTACTTTACCTTTGAAGTTTCTGTCGTATATTTGTGTGTGTACATATATATATCGAAAAATATATTTATATATTAATTAGTTTGATATAAAGGTAAATTGGCTCAATACATTGGTCAACTAGCTCCATATCACTAGGTTGATATGATATAGAGCTAGTTTACAAGTGTAGGGAGCTGGTTTATTGCTATAAAGAGTAGTATTGTACATTTTTAATGTCAATATACATTAATGTCTCGTAAACTTTTTTCATTATATTATAAACTTTTAAACCAAAATTTTTTAAAATTTATTACTCACCAATTGAAGTTACATCTTCTTTGATTATAATGACGATCATTCAAGCTTCTTAACACATGCATGAGAGGTGAATTATAACGGCTTGAAATCCTCTGTCCCCATTTTCCTGACTCTCTCCCTGTCTCCCACTAGTGTATTGACACTTATCCTTCCACGACACCACACTTACCAGCTACTTGACGAAGTTAAGCATTTAAAGTGTTTATTATTTTTTAATTAAAATATAAACTAATATTAACACATCTAAGGACGAACCCAGATGATGAACCTCATCATCTACTTTCTTCCAGGGGATCAAAGATACGAGATCTAGTTCAGGAAGCTCTCCTTCCTGAGCAACATGATTTCTCAGAGAAAAGAACTTTCTACTCTTTGTACCAGCAAGAATTTGCCAAATGTAAATTCCCAATTCACAATCCCCAATCCAATCCTTGTCATGGAGCACTATGCATATCATCCTCAATCAAAATTTCTCTGACCATGAAATCCAAACAAACCCATCAGTTATGATCTTCTTCTTGCCAAAAAAAAAAAAAAAATTATGATCTTCTTTTTCATATGATAGAACACGGATTTGGGTATTAACAAAGCCAAACTAAATTTCATGTTGGACATTATTCTAACGGACACTTGGAGACCTAATTAATCAATGGTCTTCGCTCCAGCTCATCAACGAGCTCGCCTTCTTTTCCAACTAAGAAAGTAGGATTTGACCTGGGTTCGTTGAAAGAAGAAAGTTGGATCTGATCTGGGTTCGATTCGATCTGTATTCGTCCTAATCTGTGCAGATTGTTCTTTAACATTGGTTTATATTTTAATTAATTATTATCAAAAAATAATAGATTTTCTCAAATGCTTAACTCCGTCAATAGTTGGTTAGTGTGGTGACGTGGTAGTACATGTGTCAATACATTAGTGGGAGACAGGGAGAGAGACAGAGAAATTAGGACAGACGATTTCAAGTCAATTATAACACAAATAGAAACGAACAATTCAAAATGAAGGGAAAATATACATCCAACTTATTGCGTCGTGCTCTAACATTCGTGCAAAACTCGCAATAAATGTAAGATTATAAGGGTAGCACACTCGTTTAGTCGTTTTTGTGAGATCCCCATGCTGCTCGAAAGTTTCATGTTGTCACGTACGGCAGACAGACGTCTAGTGATGGTTTGGATCAGGGCCGCCGGGACTCAAGCGTTTGGAGTCAAAAGGCTTTCCGGCTTGGCTTTGAATTCTAGCCTTCAACACTTTTCTGGCACTCTCCATCATTATTGATCGGTCGACGACCTTGCTCTCCTTCAACAATGGAGCAGGAGCAGGAGCTTGATGAGAACCTGGAAATGAAAGCAAGACTAAGAAAATAAAGAACCAGATGTACTTCAGCGGGCTAGCCATTACTATAGAAGTTGGGAGGTCAGAACTTCTTCGGGTAAAACTCAGAGTTAGGGTATGTTGGGTATATATAGTAGCAATACAATGCCTCTATTACGTACCAAAGGTCATTTAAATAAAGCACAAATTAATTTTGGTTATTATGCTAAATAGTGCATGCATGCATCTTCCATTATAATCTGAAAATTTTTTCAGACCACATGACAGTAAAGTAAAAGGGTTTATAAAGTTCGCAAAATAATAGTTCACGTTCACTTTCAGGAGAGAGTATTCAGTGCATCGATGTGCGCTTGCACAAACAGAAATGGACGGCCGGATAACATCAAATACATATTTTTCTTATAAAAAAATTGTCTATAAATTTCAACAACTGAGATCTCTAAATATGTTGATTCACTTGCACCGTCGGTACATAAAAAAAATTTCAATATCTTCTTCATGTTGATGACATTAATTATCCACTCAAGAAGTCAAGATATGATCATCTTTAATCAACTTAATTATTTGTAGTTTTTTTACCAACTGTCTCTTACAGAAATCATTAATTATCCATTCAAGATATGATCTTTAATCAACTTAATTATTTGTAGTTTGTTTGCCAACTATCTCTTACAGAAATGAACCCATATATGGAAGTAGTGGAAAAAATTAACACAATGATATTTTCAAATTGGCATGTGGGTTCATCAAACACAAAAAAAAAAAAAAAAAAAAAAAAGAAGAAGTAAATATAGTCTCCTATAAGTATCTTATAATAAAAACTCATTACGCATTTTCTAATTCAATCGTTAAATGAATTGCACATTAATATTAAAAATATCTTTTTTTTTATCGAAATAGGTCAGCCATTTCACTAAGTTCAGCAAGCAATACAAAAATGAAACACCTCTATGGGGTCGATAGAAAGAATCGTTCCTTAGAACCTCCTGAAATCCCTATTCTAGAAGAATAAAAACCCAAAAAGTCTCCAATACACCCACATTTTAGAAAATCCACGCACTTTTATTCTAACAAAAACCAAGAAACCTCTAAGCAAACATAAAATAGAACCAACTAAGGCTCTGGTTTTTGTGACCCAAACAAAATTTAAATAGTACTATAGGCCCTAGAGCCCCATTCCAGCCAAAAGCAACCCACAGCCCAGTTGGAATCCCCGATAGCCCAACCTGTCAGACAGTCAAATGCCAGCCCATATTCACCTCCACCCCTGTGAGGCCCAAACTCGAGGAGCCTAAAGCAAGGAGCCCAACAACAGTCAGCCGACTCAGCCCAGCAGGAGGACAAGGTAGCCCAATCAGCTCGGACGCCATTGCCGATCTCCCTCATCTCAGAGTTCCAACCACCAAAGCCAGCACCGGCACCGGTGCCTCTACCAAGTGCAGCCCGTGCCCAGCGCCGGAACTCTGCAAGCACCGATGATGGAGGCTCAGCACAATCAGTCACCACCGCTCCTCGCTCCGGAGTCGCCTCCGACACCCGAGATTAGGTCTTACCAGCCCTGACGACCCCCGCCAGCTCCACTATCAAAACCATCCACCACCAGATTGTCTCCCCCATTGGACGACATCGGAAGCAGCCAATGACCAGCATCCAGCACGACCATTGGGCCGAGAATAAAACTGCAAGGAAAAAACAAATGGGCACGCCGGAGAACACCCTCGCCACCACCGCCCACGAACCAACCAGACAAATGAAGGGAGGACATCCCCGCCATCAGAGTTTAAGGATCACCGCTGCCGATCAGATTTGGAAATTTTGTCGAAGACCATCGCCGTCGAGTAAACCCTAGTAGAGCTAGGTCAAGATATGAAATAAGTTATACAATGAACTTACTGATGGCCGAATGATAGGGGCGGGTTTCGATGGTTTCTAGAAGCCTCCCTTATGCCTGCAAAACGGAATTTGAGTTCCTAAAAATATCATTCTTGTCATCTGATGATTAAAATTGAAAGTCATTTAATGAGGAGAAAGACTTGCGTGGGGCACCCGCACCGCCACGTGGTGCGGCAGACCAATCACTGCCCGGCAGGGGGGTCTTTTAGGTATTATACATTTAAAAAGCAGAGACAATTTTCTGAAGAGCGGGAAAATTTTCTGGTTTTTTATTGGAGGGCCGCACCGCCACGTGGTGCGGCAGCCCCTATGCAAGAATTTCTCTTTAGATGACTGGCGGTGCGGCAGCCCATATGCAAGAATTTCTCTTTAATGAGTCCTCTAAAGTAGTCATTACAAACTGAGATCTCCTTGAATAACGAGCTATATAAAAAAAATAAAAAAGAGAAAAGAAGTGTAGGGATCCGAGTATTATTGGAAGGCTTTTGAAAACATAATGCGGACTTTATAATCACAAAGTGTTTTGGATCCTTAGCATAAAAGTTCCATGTTTTTTTCATGTCTATAAAAACAACAAACAGAATACCCTACAAGTTAGTCCTTAAAATGTTAATTTACTTGAAGAAAAACGACACCAAAAACTTTTTGTCTTACACTTGGGCCAACTTCTCATTTGAACCCTTTGGCGTTATGCCGCATGCCAAATTCTTGTCATGAAGTTAAAACCAATGAAATTCCCCAACTTAGAAATTTCCCTCTTGAGGCATCGAGCCAATTTATCATTTTACTATTTAGAGAAAACTAATACTCACTTCCCAATCAATTACAATTACAATGCAGAGGAAAATGCCAGACTTGATATAACATTTACAAAGCAAACCTTTTACAATCAGCTCCTCCACCATTACTGGTATCAATATTGTTTCTGTAATCTGCGTCTGATTTTCCTCCAATACCAGCCTCAGAAATTGGAACAAACTTGGGTGCTCCTCTTTGGCTTCAGTAGCCCTATTATAAAAGTTTGCAGATATCGCGTGCTTTGTAAAGTCCTGTCCTGTTGTATATATATTATCAATTTTCATTTGCGACGGTAGTTTTCCAGGGTCACACAGTAGCTCCTCGGAGCTAGCTGGATAATCACCATGAATGCCAATCATTTGTCGGTTGTGCTGTTGTACTTATTTACTTAATACTTTAGTATCCGCAAGCATGCATAAAACGACACTATGATGGCCAAAACCTTAACTCTTGCTCAATCAAAAGATCTTCGACTTAATTTGAAATTATCGACTAATAATGCCAAAAGGGGCGGGGGGGGGGGGGGGGGGGGGGTGGAGATATTCGTAGGATCATCGTGCACCAGTTCCATTGTTGCCTTTCTTCATTCTTTCTTTTAGCTAGTATAACCTAATAAGATTTAACTCATGTGAACAATGATAGAAAACACATGGGAAAATAAGGATACACAGGCCAAATATAGGCTCTAAACATTAACTCTTTTAAAGGACATCAGTAACGCAGCAAATATATTTTGTACAGATCAGGCATTGCCACAGTGCTCACAATGTGGCCTTTGAATATGAGCAAGAAAAGGTACCAATGCTCTAAATTGATCACATCTGACTCACTAATCTGGAAGCAGTGGTAACCTTTCCACAGTGGGAAGTGAACCATTCGTGTTACCATTGGTGCCCAGAACTTCATCAAATTCATCATCATCATCATCATCATCATCATCATTATCGGTTCTTTTGCTAGTATGATTCTCTTCCATCCTTGTGGTATGAAATGGAAGGATACGGAGACGCACATCTGCCTCCTGATCGATTCTTTCTGCTTCTAATTTGTACTTGCGAATAAGGTCAATCTGAAGAGACATAATGTGGGGTGGCCTCGGAAGAAGTTCTACAGGTTCCCCTTTTGGAATTACAACCTGCTCAATGGCTATTCTTGCCTCCTGTAAGAGAGTATTAAATGCAAAATTATTGAACTAGGCATTGATTAAATCAGGTGTCCCGAGGGACTATTAATGGACGAACAATCCCGCAAACCTTATTTATATGCAACATCACAAATCCTAGCTCACCAGGGCTTTACCACTTATTGAAGATGTCCTCATAGTAGAACACTCCTGTTTATCATGCTAAAACTTTGCCTCAATTGGGTTGTGGGGGAAAGGAAAAGAATAGTACACTTTTTTTTTTTGTTGTTGCTTGTCATAGCAGGCATATGCCAAATGTGAATAGTAAAACACCCGGTAAAGAAACCCAATCTAGCTAACCTAACTATATGCTGTGTATTATCAACGATTTCTACAGAGGTGGTAAATACAGGGTTCGCCCTGTTTTGTTTCTTGTTAAGTCACAATTCATGGGGAGTTAAAAATCAGAAGAGTATGAAGCTTGTCAAACTAAAGCGCATGTTTCTACCCAGTATCATCAGATTTGGGAATTCAATTTAATGTACTTCACAACTCTGTTGGCTTGTGTCAGCTGATTATGCAGAACTTCATGATGGGAAAAGAGCATTCATTTCTTGCCTAATTTAAGAAATCAATAGAAATTAGAATCACAATAAATTTTCTGAAAATGTGGAGGTTGACAAGGTCCATAATTACCTCAAGAGCATCAACCTTCTCAGACGATTGCATATTGTCTACTGGTCCATAATCGTTCAAACCACCGTAATAATCATTCAATAATAACCGAAATGCCTTTTTTATTTCGACCAACGCGCTTGTCTTGAGAAAGAGAAAAATCAGTGGTGAAATCACAATGATTATCGAGTGTATAAAACTAGCAAATATACTAAGGTAATGAAATGTTGATTACCTTAGTCACATAAATGGGTGTACCATGAGATCTAGCAGCAGCCTGAATCCCGGGATTTTTCTTGAGCTTGGATTGCATGGCGAATAGTGCATCTGCCTTGCTGATATCATCTGTTAACTGGATAGCAGCCTCATCCATCTTCAACTGTTTTATCCCTTGCATCACAGTGGCTTCTAGGATCTAAAACAACTGCTTATATTGTAAGTCTTGTATTCGAAAATTACTAATATAAACAGACTCCCGAGAAGTGAGCATCAGCAAAGTTTTAATTGACATCAAACTATTGTTAATTTGCAAGGTTCTGATGTCTTACCCCATAAACAAATAATCGAAGTTCCATCCCTTCATCCCCGGAATCCACTTGCATATATGGAGAAACCTCAGGAGTGAGATCATTATAACCATATCCTTTCTCACTCATATTTTTGGCATCTTCTGTAACATTATCATCTTGTTCATCCCAGGAACTGGAGAGCAAATTTTCTCTTACAGTAGTTTCTTCTGATCCCTGAGAGTTAATTTTGCGAACTTCGAAATTTGGGAAACGACCTTCACCAACATAACATGAGTTTCAGATTTAATTCGCAATTATGGGAAAGGGAAACAAAACAGGACAGGTTTCTCTTCTCCCAAGAAGCATACCTGAGAGGATAGCATCCACTGTTGTTTCTAAGCTAGGATGAACTCTTAACTCAGTCTTTGAAATTATCTCCACCCCACAACTAAATGTTGCAGGTCCTTTCCTTTCTAGCACTGTCTTTTGAACCCCCCTCCGGCTGGCCTCTTCATCTCCTAGTGTCACACTCTAAAAAAGTGAAGGTAATAATGTAAGTGAACAACAAAAATAACTTCAAATTATATATTTAAGTGTAAGGAATAAACAGAAATCAAAGAAAGGTTGTATGAACTAGCACAAGAGATTGCTACACTACCAAACTTTAGAACAACACAGAGGTCCATAAGATCAAGCTCATCAATCAAGAAAAAAAATACAAAAACCAAACAAAATGAGGAAATCAAACAATCCACAATTAGAAAACAAACTAATTGTTATTGGTGTATGAAATTCTACAAAATTAAGTTAATACAAGAATATAAAAGTCCTTTTTAATATGCAATGTTGCCATGCCAATGTTGTTGAATGTAGTATAAAGGGAATGAAACCTAACATCTATACTATCCCATGGCATATGCAGTAGATTGCAATTAAATGTTTCTATAGCCGCCTCACCTGTACACCTCCAACAAGCATTTCCAATGAAGGATTCATTATCAGATTCTCAATGGTTACTCCATGAGCAGTGGCCACTAGCTGGATTCCACGTTGTGCAATTGTGCTTGCAGCCATTGCTTCAAGTTTAGTGCCAATTTCATCAATTACAATCACTTGTGGCATATGATTTTCAACAGCTTCAATCAAGACCTGAATAAAAAATACTTATATAGCATGAGAATCAATTAGTGGTGGAAACAAAATGTAAGAAAGAAACTTATTCAAAACTAGAATAAGAGAGGCTATCAATCAATACTGGAAGCATGATCTGATCATATCATGTTACTGGGAAAACAGAAGCAAATAGCTATTTATAATCAGACCAAAAGAAAATGGCATACAATGTTCAGTTTCCTACGAGCACTAAGTATCGGCATGCAACTTTTAACAGTCATGAAATTTTTAAAAGTCATGTAACTATTAATAAAAAATGGCATACAATTGTGGAAGGATCTATATAGCATTTTCAACAGTCATGTAACTTTGAAAGCACAATGTAAACCAGTCTTCCTCTGTAAATTACAAACGCATATATCTTTTCGGTTTTATTTTTTTATCAAAAAGTATATAGAAAATCTAGCCAAAAAAGGATTGGTACACACTGGGTGACTGGGACTAAACACAACTTCACACACATATATAGTCAGAGACAGAAAAAGAAGGAAAGAGAGGATATGAGCAGAAGAATAGCATCCTTGTAGGTACTTTCTTGGAATTAAGTAAACACTGCCACAGAATCATGATGACACAACATTTAAAGATATTTCACCTAAGTACCCCAGCATCCAACAGACATTCAATTCCTTCCTCTAATACATATACTTTCTAATGTCTAAAAATCTCACTGCTAGAGACGCTTTATATGGTTCGAAGCAATATGTACTGAGATATTGAGGATTAATTTGTGATGAGTAAAGTGTAGAACTAGTCCTAGAATAGTCAGGAATCAGGTGTTAGGTTGATCTTTTATACTTTCTTTGTTGTGGGTATGTTGTAGAGCTATTTAAACCTCCATTGGGAAAAGAATAACCCACGACATTATTCTCTAGCTTCATCATGCCAGTAAAAAATCTAAAATAAATAGAATATAGGATTTTTCAGACAGCAAGACTTATTTAAGAAGTATCAACATCCAACAGTTTCGATCACACGGTTCACCTTATGTTGCATATCAGAGATAGGGACTTGCATTCGCCGAGCATTGCCTATTCCTGCATGGGGTATATCACCATCCCCACCAATCTCATTGGAGGTGTCGACAATCATCACACGTTTCTTATGATCATTTGCAAGCATCCGAGCTATTTCCCTGCAAGTTAAAGTATCATTGAAATCAGATTGATACTTATCAAGAAGTAGCAAAAAACTGCGTCGTCTGAGATTACACATTGAATACCATTTATAACAATTTAACAATGGAACCGGAAAGCTTTGTTTTGGTACTTCAGGGGTATTGATTATGCATCGCCAAAAGATAAATCCTTCCTACTAAACTATATAATTACTGAAGAAACTAAAAAAAAGGCCTATAGCACTTTCCCAAGAATTCATTTGACACTTGTGGCAAATATAAACATATCATAAAGTTCCTCATGGAAAAAACCAACTGTTGAATTGGTGAGGAAATTGCAATGCAGGATGCATATGGAAATTAAGTCAAGCTTTTTACTTTTTAGCAAGTTAATGTTGTTAATGTAGCTAGATTAAAGTTACATGGACTTGCATTTTTCCTGCATCATACTTTTACTTTGTTGTAACACGGTGACCTCAAGTCAAACGTAACGAAAGGGACAAACTAACCTGATAATTGTTGTTTTTCCTACCCCAGGAGGCCCAATGAGCAACAAAGAAAGGCCATCTCGAACCAAATCTCGCAGCAAACTAGCACTACCCGATATTGCCCTACCAACACGACAAGTCAGACCAATAATGGCACCCTTTCGATTCCTAATGGCACTAATCCGGTGCAGTGTTCTGCTAATGCCTGCTCGGTTGTCAATGGCAAAATCACCCACCTACAACAAGCAGCTACAAGTGCTAAGCATGGTGTTCCCTTGTATAATCACTTTCAAAGAAACAATATTATGATTCATAACTCCAACACATTTCACCTCTCTAATCCCTCCCTAATCCCTCCCAATGCTTTGTCAGTGGTCAAGGAAAAATCTTGACTCATGCTAAAATCAAAAAACCATATTCATTTATGCTTTTCATTACTGGCCCAGCAATAAAAACTCATCACACACTAAAATCCACACAAAAACCATCAACCTAAAACTCCCACCACACAAAAATTTGACCTTTATCCAAGTCAATTCATCAAACACTTGGTGGGCACGAAACTTTTACCTGAGAAGTAGCCTGTTCAAGATCCTGAACCGTAATCAGATTCTCCGACAACACAAAGTCGCCGGAGGGAAACCGGGCCAGCGGCTTCCGGCCCAAATCCATAACCACTTCAATCAACTGATGAAGCTCCGGGTGCTCCGTCACTCGCTGCCGCATTTCCTCCGGCAAAAGGGCCAAAAGCCGGCCCAGTTCCACGTCGAAGTCTTCCTCCTCCGGTGAAGAAGTACATGATGAAGTTAAAGAACACAAACAACCTAGAACAGGCCTTGAATACCCAGATGGAATTTTGGCGCGTAAGTGAGGGAAAGATGGGTTTGGTGAAGATTTAAGGGGAAAAGATTGGGTCTTGCATTGGAATTTGGGAGAGAGAGGTAGGATTAGGGGTTTGGGGATTGAGAGAGGTTGGGGGTGAAAGAGATGAACACAGTTGGAGAGCATCTGTTTTTTTTTTGGAGGGAAGAGTAGAAGCTATGCATAAAGTGGGAGGCTGTGATCTTCCAAGTTGTGCTTTTTCTGTTTTTGCTTGAGGAATTTAGGAGGAGAAAGGAGAGGGAAAGGTTTGAAAGGTGGATGTGCTAATTTTTATGCTTTTGATTCTTTTTCTTACATGGGGGAATATACAGATTCTCAGCCACTGTTGACTAAGTTCAAAACAAGAACATCTCTTATCTATAGTTCTATTAAATTCGGAAGAATATATAATTTTTTTCTGGGGCTTGAGTGTAATCTCCACTCAAGTTTAAGCCCCAACAATTTTCGAGTTAACACTTGTGCAGTTACTATCGGAGAACACGGTGGGGCTCATGGGTCCGGCAGTACACTAACAGACAGAAGGGAGCAATACTAGTTAGAAAAGGCCATCGGTGGATGCTTGCGGGTTCTTCAAGATGGAAAACCTTGGGACCAGCAAGATCTATCCACTCTCATTAATTTGCATGCAGTCAGTTACTGGATTAGAAGTTGGGCTCTTAGAGTGGGTCGCTCTTCAATACGTCGCCATCATGGACCCGGATATGGGTTCATTCATTAATTGATTCACCAATCTCCTCTCCAATCATGGACCTAGTTTGGGTTCATTAAATTGGCCATCGAAAGTTTCCGATTGGATTATTGCCAAGTGTCCGATGTGGGCCTTGGATTGTTATGTGATTGGTCAAGTCTCTAATGTGGGACTTGTGACCCGATTTCCAATGTGGAATTGGGTTTGTCAATTAATTCCACGTGCATACCTAGAGCTAGGTTGCACGTGAGGGGGCGTGTTGGAGAGGAAAGATCCCACATTGGAAAAGTGACAAAATATAATATAACTTATAAGTGGGTGGCTCTTACCTAATTGTACTGAGACATTTTGTGATTAAAACCCAACACCTAACGGGTGGTTAAGTTGGGACAGTATCGGTACAATGGTGGGTCACGGGCCACACTTGTCGCTATGTAACATGGTATCAGAGCGGGTCCTTTTCCAATTGCGTCTCCACGTAGGCACGTATCATGAGCCCAAATTGGGGTTCCTTGTATTGCCATCGAAATCTTACCAAGTGTCCAATGTGGGCCTTGGATTGTATTGACCAAGTCTCCGATATGAGACTTGTGTCCCAATTTCCAATGTGAGAATTGGATTAATTAATTTCACGTGCAGACCTAGAGTTAGGTTGCACGTGAGGGGGCGTGTTGGAGAGGAAAGATCCCACATTAGAAAAGTGACAAATAAAATATAACTTATAAGTGGGTGGATCTCACCCAATTGTACCGAGGCCTTTTGTGATTAAAACCCAACACCTAATGGGTGGTTAAGTTGGGACAGTATCGATACAATGGTAGGCCACGGGCCACGCTTGTCGCTGTTTAACACTTACATCGTGGGACCTTGGTTGAGAAGCAGCCTCTCTCTAGCCTAAACTTTCTTTGCTAAGGAAAAAATAAAAGAGCTTTTTACCAATAACTACAAAATGAAACTACTATTTACCAATAGCAGACTCCAAAACCAATAGTCCATGCGGCCAACAATTGAAATAGGCTGTCAGCCCATTTTATAGAAAAAACACTCAAATATTAAGAAAATTATGAAACATGTCACTGAGACTCACATAACCCATTTCTCCCAAAATCAGAACGGTTCCAAAATCGAAACCATCCCAAAATCCAAATCCTCCCTAAATCGATCTAGGGCTCCGACGAAGGTAGGGGACGAAGCAGCTGGCGGAGCGAGGCAGCGAAGCAACCGGCGAAGTGAGGTGGTGAAGCCGCCGGCGAAGGGAGGCTGCGAAGCCAACGAAGCAAGGCTGCGAAGCAACCGGCGAAGTGAGGCAGCGAAGCGAGGCTGCGGAGCTAGACGGCGAAGCGAGGGCACAACCCCAGAGGCGAGGCTTCTGCTATGCTAGGGCTTGAAGGTCAGTACAGAAATTTGTAGTTTCTGAAGGTCAGTAGCTATAGTCTAATTATGCATTCAATCTTGTCGAAATTTGATCATGCTTAGTAGCTTTACCTGAGAAATTTTGGTTGAGAAATTCTGAGGGTCAGTACCTTTAGCCTCATGTTGTCACAGGTTTGGGCATGGGTAAGCTATAATGACCTTGTGTTGTTTATTTTTTTTGCAATTTGGTGGAGCTATATTGATCTTAATTTGTTTGTTATTTCTGCAGGACTCAGCAACATTTTGTTTGTAGGTCAGTAGCTATAGTCTGATTATCAGTTTTATATTGCGGGTCAGTAGCTTGAGTTTTGTGTTTATGTTAGTTTCTTATGGGATTGGTGGTGTTGTGTAATGCTTTAGTTTTGTGTTTATGTTAGTTTGACAAAAAAATTGTTGCTTTTTGTGGTTATGTGTTCTTGCAAGTTCATGGATTAGTTGCAAAATTTGCTGCTTCTATCTTCTACTTCCTTTTATTTTTTCTTTTCCAATTTTTATCTTAGAAAGAAATGGAAGAAACTATAGAGATTATTAGAGATTAGGCTCCAAGTTTAGTGACAGTTCTTATGTGTTTGAATGCTATGATTTTTGAAGAGAAAGGATTAGAGTTGTTTCAACATATTTGAAGAGAAAGGATTAGAGTTGTAATTTCCAAAGCAGTTTTGGGCACACTTTGTTATCCCTTATGCTCTGTGTTGTCGGTTGACTTACAAGATGGAGCTAATGAAAGCAATGCTGAAGTGAGCAAATGCAAGAAGGCCAGGCTAGTATACTACTGGGGATTAGTACACTACTGCGCGTCAGTATACTACTGAGACTAGTATACTACTGGGGGTCAATATACTACTGAGGGTCAGTACTCCAAGAAATCCTGCTGGAGAAACTTCTTCACCATGAGAAGAGGTGAAATTCAAAGCAACTTGTATGTGAAAGCAGCAAAGCCAGAGATAAATGATATAGTGTTCAAGTTTCATATTGTAATATGTATAAATAGTTTTTAGAATTATTAAATAAATGTGTTGTTTCTAAGAAAAACAAAGACGGAATATAGAAATATTATTTTTTTCATAATGCTACTGACATTCAGCAGATTCACATTATCAAACCCATAAGGGCAGATTTGTAATTTACTTGCCAATAGAAATAATTCAAAAAGGGATGAAATCTGACCGCAAGGTATAATACCTTGCGCATGGGCCTTTCACACTAGCTCATGGGAATTAAAAAAAACAGGTCTGCTGATGGTAATTTATGGGCTAAAAGTGTAGGTAGTGGTAATTTGCTAAAAATAAAAAGTAACCTCATACATTTTTATTCTGGGTTCATAACTCGTTAGGCAAATTTTATGAATTATGAGTCTATGAACCAAAGTTGTAACTCTCTTGATAAAAAAAATGGATGAAATATTTGTTTGCATGAATGAATTTAAAATTTATATATCACAAGCTCAAGCTCTGCAAAACCCACCACCTACGGAGAAGGCCGAAAGCTTCATATTTAACGCCATTGGCTGACCAAGCGCTCTTCTGCCCTAAGTCAAGTTTCTTGAGGACCGTTAGCCTCATCCTTTCATTTGCACGTGGTGATTCCATGTTAGTGTTGTTGTTGGCCTGCACCAAGCTTCTTGACTACCACAGAGCGCACGTTTCTGGTTAATTTCCATTGATTGAGGTTTATTTTTGGTTAATTAGTTCAAGAATCAGAACTATATTGAGGGATAGTATGCCTAGTCATGAAAAACCTGGTTCTAGTATCACTGTGTACATGTTTCCTATTGTCATCCTCTTTTGGGCCTATTATGAGATCCTTTTTTTTTTTAGAGCAATTCTATGTACACATCCCCTTTTTATTAATACACACCCAATAACTTCTTTTTGCCAATTTTTTTTCCCATTTTTCCTTTCCTACCCTTTCTTTTTCTCCCTCATCTCTTTCCCCAACTGCACATGTTGTCTGTAACAACTCTCTCTCTCTCTCTCTCGATAACTCTCCCTAATTAGTAATGGTTGATTGATACCACAGCTTGGAATTTTTAAAAATGTGGCATTTCTGTTCTAAGACACTCTAAAATGAACATTACTATTCATTCTATATCTCTAAGCACTAAATCATATTAATCAAGCATTGAGCACAGTGGGGAAGAGAGAGAGAGAAGCTTGAGACGGATGCTCTGTTTTACTCTAACTCTACTCCACAGTCGAGTTCGTTGCCGTTTATATGTAAGACGTCTTTCTTATAAAACGATAAGACCTTTTCATCACTCGAAAAATTGCCAAGGCCTTTCCTTTTCCGTTCTTCTATGATGAAAGGTGCGACCTTTGATGTTTAAACTTTAAAGGTTCGACACCAGAGAGAGAGAGAGAGAGAGTTGTTATTGCTGACAACAAATGCAGTTGGGGAGAGAGACAAGGGAAAAAAAGGAAGGGTAGGAAAGGGAAAATGAGGAAAAAATTGTCAAAAAAAATTATGAGGGTGTGTATTAATAAAAAAGGGATGTGTATATAGAATTACTCTTTTTTTAAAAGAAAAGTTCATCGAGATTGAAATCGCTTAAGAGGGCATCCCAATGGGGAGCATACAAAGGCCAGAAATGCCTAGGTCTTAAAACTAATTAAAGTAGAACAAACTAGAAGATGTACTACATCAACCAGTTGTTCTTGTACAATAAAAACTCAGTTTTGGAACTTTTCTAGAAGCACTAGCAAATTCTAAAAAGAAGCACTAGAAAAATGAGATGTGTAGATAAAATCTTAGATAAAATCCCTCGAGGGTCAATAAAAAGTATATTGTGGATTAGTAATGTGTTTTAAGTTTACTGAGAGTAATAACGTGTTTAAGTTAGAATTAAGAGTTTAGAATTTTATTGGGTGTCACCAAAATATTTATTGAGAATTGAAAGTCAATAGCTTCAATAAAGAAATAAACTAATTGGAAAGAAAAGATTTGTAGAATTCTATTGGGGCGGTATCACCAAAATGTTTATTAAGGGTTAATAACTTCACTAGGGAGAAATAAACTAATTGGAAAGAAATGTGAAAAAGTAACAGGGATAAAATCTCTGATTATAACAATATAACTTATGAGTTAAGAACCGAACTTTTAATTCACTCTAATATCTCAGGAAAAAATAAATAAATAAAATGGGTCGATAGTGGAAGACAGACAAACATGATCATATATAATGGTTTTCAAGAAGAGTTGTAAACACTTATTTTGAACAAATACGTGAATTAGGTAGCATGTGAGATGGATGAGACGAAATCAGAAGAGCGTGTGTGGTGTCATACGATTCTTACCATGCTTTAATTAGTCTTTGTTATTTATGTGACCCAGGAATTTCTAACCTTCTGAGTGAGTTATGTTATAGCAAACTGCATGCATGCCAGAGAGATTCTAGTACCGGGGGGGGGGGGGGGGGACATTAATCTGTTTTGTGCCTCTATATTGCATGCTTCACACCGACAACCGTGTGAGTAGATGGTAAAGTGTTTTAACTTTCACATGGAAGTCTATATCTGATGTTATTTCACACTGACTTTTGTGACTATTGTTATTCCATTAACTCTTGTGGATCCATACTTATTTTACACGGCTTTTTGTACATATTGTCAATTCATACATATATCTGTGGCTTTATAAAATCTGTGTACGTTAAATCTGTGTGAGATACTTGTTTTGCTAGTAGTGTGATAAGCAATCTATTAATGCACAACAATGAATGGCCATTTGCCTTACCTTGATTGCCATCTTCATTACTTTGATTGTCAACTATTAGTATCTATATATGTTCCTTAATTAGTTGTCAATAACTTGATCTTAAGATCTTAATTGTATTGATTGTAATTGCTGACCTATAGGATCTAAATTGATCATTAGTCTTATACTGTACTTATTGTAATAGCAGATCTTTAGGATCTAAATTGATCCTCAGTCCTGCATTTAAGTTGAAAAGCATCATGAGAAATCAAGAAACATTTACTCCCAATCTTCTTTACCTTAGAGCATCTTTAGCAGATTCTCTATTTTGGTTCCTTAGTTATTTTGGAGAGCATGTTTAGCTTTTGATATATTTTAGCAGCCGCACCAGACTCCTAAGTGGCTCTCCATTATAACTTTTAGCTATCTCGCTCCTAAATATAGAGAGCGAGATGGGACTATTTATAATTTAATACATTCCTTTTGAGTTATTTTATATAATTGATAAATACATTTAAACTATTTAATCTTCACTTAAAAAATAATATAAATTTAAAACTAGCTAAAGTAGAGAGCATTGATACAGATGTATTTCTAAAGTGGTTAGCTAAAATAACTTTTTAGCTACTTTAGCTAAAATTTGACTAAAAAATGGCTAGCATTGCTAAAGATGCTCTTAACCATAGAAAACAGAAAATCATATATCTGTTTAAGGAAAACTGAAATTAGGAGAGAATTGAGTCATGTTTTCATTGATAATAGGGGTCTCTTCATATAGAGGATTACAAGGCATAGAATCAGAGTTGTACAAGGAAAGATAATCGTACAATTAATCGAATATCTATGAATATCTCTAATTCAAAACCCTATTACAAGTAGGTCAAGTAACCTAGAGTTTGGGCCAGACACATATTCTAGATTTACTTAAACATTCCCCCTTGTGTCGCCCAAACGTGGTGCTCCTCTCGTTGCCTTATTAAAAACCTTGCCGAGTAACAAAAACCATATGGGACAAAAATAACCTCGGTCGAAGGGGAAAAAGAGCACAACACACCCTTCACGTTTCGAGACCATACATGTAGACATCTCCCTCTGATGTCTGCATCTCCCCCTGATGACTACGGTCATGGGAGTTCTGATAACTTCCGCAAACGATGCTTCCAACATGTTTCTCGAAAGTGGAATTTAGGCAATGACTTAGTGAGCAAGTCTACCACACTGTCCTCAGATCGAACCTAGTTCACTTTGATCTTGAGGAGAGTCTGTGTTGCTGATTATGCTTGGTGTTGTCGCTTTTGATGTAGCCTTGCTTCATTCGTTCAAAACAAGCAACATTATCCTAAATGCTCGTAGGCTCATTTGTGGTAAACTTCAAACCACAATTGTTTGAACATGCGTAATTATGGATCCAATCCATATACATTCACGAACCACTTCGTGAAGAGCAATAATCTCTGTATTGTTAGAAGATATAGCGACTAAGGTGTGTTCTGTAGACCTCCAAGATATCGCGGTCTTACTCATGGTGAACACTTAACTAGTTTGGGAATGACCTAATTGTGTGGGTCAGAAAGATACCCAGCATTAGCAAAACCATCCAAAACACTAATGTCGTTTTGGGATGGGGTGAGGGAACGTAGACCACTGTTGGTGGCATTCTTGACATATGATGGGTCTGAATCCATTGTTTCTCTGTAGGGATAGAACAAGCCCATATCAATCGTACATCTTAGGTACCGAAATATATCTCTTACACCAGTCTAATGGCGTCGCGTTGGTGCAGAGCTATTCCTTGCTAACAAGTTCATTGCAAATGAGATGTCTTGTCTTGTGCATTGAGGTAACTACAATGCGCCTATTGTACTTAAGTAAGGCACTTCTGCCTTTAGCACATCTTTGTCATCATCCTTTGGACGAAGAGGATCCTTTTCAGGATCAAGATTACGGACGATCATGGGGGTGCTTGAAGGCTTGACCTTGTCAAAACGCCTAAGCATCTATCAACACGATGCTCAAGTTCCAAACTGAGACATTATCGTGTTCTCCCAAGATCCTTCATCTCAAACTTAGATTTCAAGTGTTCAGTTGTTTCCCTTAACTCTTTAAGGGCTTCCAATGAAGATCATGTCCAACAAGAACCGTGATAGAATCCGAAACTTGTTATGGAAACGCGTGGGCATATTCCTTCCCAATCAAGTAGTCACTTTAGTGAGCGTTTCAACTTCTTTGTAAAATGCGCTCCGTGGTCTAGAGCCACTTGACTTAGATAAATAAAGTTCACCATGAACCTTCATGTATATTCCGTATCTAGATCCTCATAGAGATATGTAGTGACCACATTCGTAAGCTGCATGTTCAGTTATTCGGAAACTACCAAACTGACAGGGTAGTGGAGTGCAATGATATCCATTACGAGAGAATATGTCTCATCATAGTCGATTTCAGGGCGTTTTGTGAGAAGTCTTGCGCCATAAGGCGAGATTACCATATTCTTTTCTCATCACACTTTCTAACGAAGACCCATTAGTCAACAGGTTTTATATTAGGAGGTGTTGGCATCACTGGCTCGAAAACCTTCCTCTTCGTTAGAGAATTCAACTTAACCTGGATCACATCTTTCCATTTAGGCCAAATCTCTCTACGTTGGCATTCGTTCATCAACAGAGCGTGGTTCGATATCATCTGACTCAACAAACTCATGCGCTATGAAATGTGCGACTACATCATCAATTATGATTGAGTTTCTATCCCACGCAATGTTCTAAAAAACGGTCTAGGCGGCGCCTGGGCGTTAGGCGTCAAGGAGCCGTTTCGATTTTGGCCTGTGCGTTTGCCTTAGGCGGTGGGCAATTAGGCGTCCGCCTAGGCGCTTTAGGCGGAGCTAGGCAGGCTAGGCGGAGCATCTGGGCGCTGGGCGTCGCGTGTTTTTTAGATCTGGAACTGGAGAATCTCGTCATCAGAGGAAGAACATGGCGGCGACGAAACGGAGGAATATGAAAGTATAAGAGAAATAGGTCTTTTGATACATATCCAAACGCAGGCGATGATTTTTACCTGAGGGTGGATCAAAGATATGCGTGGTGATCAGAAGAGAATCGATCAGAGATGTTGGGCGGAGGTGAGGTGAGGTCGGGACTGGGAGCGGTTGAAGTTCTCAATCTTTGTTTAGAAAGAGGAGGAAGATCAGGGGATGCTTGGACGTGGTCACGTGGATGTACATTCAATTAATGCCATCAGGAGGATAAGCACAAGAACCAAAAACAGATAAAGAAAGAAAGCAAAAGCATCTGACAAAAAAACAACTATACAAATAAAAAATGGAAAAAGATGTATATATCTTTCATGTCCCATGTGAGAAAAGATTTTTTTTGTTATAAAAATTATAATGTCTTCTACATTTTTATTGATATATGTTAAAAAATAAATAAAATAATAAAAACCGCCTAGTCCCCGCCTAGACTCCCGCCTAGGCCCCTAGGCGCTAGGCCCCGGACCACCGCCCAACTAGCGCCTAGCGTTTTTTAGAACCTTGATCCCACGTCTCATGTACACTAGTGTAATTTTCAAAGATCGATCTCTATATTCTCATGAATAGATTCTAACGTTAAGGCGTCCCCCAACGATAACCATAATTAGGAAGATACTCATGAGACGGATTTTGAGTGTCGATGATCTAAGGATTGAGTTGTGCCAAAGTATAATTTGAACCCACGGGCCTCCCATGCATCTAGCTGGGGCCATGGCCTATAACGCTAGAGTGCCACTCTTTATGGCGTTGGTGTCATGCCTACTTCCATGTAGGGTGGCGTTACGTCCTCTCTTAGGGACGTCCATCCTTGCGCATATTTGCAGCAGATATGTGTGATATCGTCACTTTAGCGGGGATTGAGATGAGACATAGTGGGGACAGATCACGACAATTTCTGTCATTCCTGTTGAACATCAGTGTTCTTATCTCCCCCTTAACGACTGGAAGACTGTCTCATCAAAATGACAATCCGTAAAGCTAGCGGTAAGAAGATCGCCTTGCAAGGGCATTAAGTGGCGGACGATTGTTGGAGTCTCAAATCCAACTTAGTTGCCCATTCGTCTGTAAGGACCCATCATAGTACACTGTGGCGACGCAATTTGCACATAAATGGCACACTCAAATTTGCGTAAGTACGAGATGGTACCCAGTCACTAGCTGTAACGCAAAGGTAGATTGAGTGGCGATGAGTCGTAGATGAATTAGTATAACTGCATGCTATATTGCATCACCCCAAGCGGATATAAGGATATTGGTGCGCATTATAAAATTCCGGGCTACCATCGTAGTCATTTTCGCGAGACCATTTGGTTGTGTACATGGGAATATGATGTCCAACATCAGTCTCAATGCAATAACCATCGAAAGTATTCGATATAAACTCTCTAGCATTGTCAAGTCCAATTGACTGAATAGGATGATCCGGGGAGTGAGCCCGTTGTCATATAATATGTGCTAGGAGTGTAGTATAAGCAACATTTACTGGTGGACAATGACACAACACATGACCAGCGTGTTTTCATTTCAACCAACATCATGAGATATTTAAACGTCCGCAAGTTGGTTGAATCAGTCCACAGAATCCCCATGGATTCTATGTAAGAACAGAATGAGTATTTTCATATCCTTTGCATAGGACGGTCTCAGTCCTAATTTCCCTAAGGAACGGGCTTTGTAAAACGAGCGGGAGGCCTTAGAAGCAACCAATAAGGATTTTGGTTGGGCCTAAGCGTCTGAAACGCTATATGAAGCAAAGTTGGTGATTGCAGCATCACCTGGGGCGCCATCGCCATGATATAGATTGTGCCAGCCTTAGGCTGGTGGTGAACGGCGGCGGTGCCCTAGGCAGTGGCGGCGATCATACTTAGTCTAATAATCAACCTTTGATTCATGCTTCGTTTCGCTCGAAAAAAAATGGATGTCCGTGTGAAGTCTTTAGTAGACGGATCATCATATCATTATCAGGATGACTATTCTGTCGTGACAAAACCAATATGTGTCTAAATCCAAGAGATCGTCTCTCATAACTTTATTGGTTTTGATAGGTCAAATAGTGACATAAAGTCCACTAGAGAGACACATAAACTTCTCTAATATGCGCCTTTGTTCACAATCATTATAGCTATTGTAAAGGAACTCATTTCGTTCTCTACATGCATTTTCGCATGAAATCCGTTGGTTATTCATATGGTATGATTTTCCCTAGGAGCGTAAAGAGTTTCTGTGACAGTAATCAAGGTGCCATTTGGCAAGGGGAACTTGGGCTATTTCATGTCCTTGAACTAATACTGATGGCCCAGCCATCGTAGTCACAAAGTAATATGCTCAGAATCAAAACGGAGTCATAATGAAAAAAACTCGAAATTTTATTCATAAGCCAATGGAGTTATATCATTGTCTCTTTGACCAAAGAAAATCTAATCCAAAATGCTAGCTAATGCAAAACAATGGTAGTCATCTAACTTCTTTCGATAACTTCAAAATAAATGTAACCAGGTGAGTAGAGAGATGTCGGTGGAGCAAGGCTCGCTTAAGTACCACCAATCTCAAAAACTTCCTAGATATCACACTTACTTTTTTTTTTTTTGATAAAAGGACAACTTTATTAATACCGAACAGATATTACATATAGTGGGAATGATCCAACGTAGCCTCATGGATGCCTAACACATTAGAAGTCCAATCACTACTCATATCCCTAGCACTTCCTTGAGTTAAAGGCCTATCACTATCAATGATGGACATGAGCCAAGAAGGCCCAACCTCTAACCACTTAAAACACCCTTGTTCCTGGGCAACAAACTTTGCAACTGCATGTGCACCTTGATTTCCAGTCTTTCGAACATGTTGAATCTCATAAACATTAAGATCTGACATCAGAGATTGAATCTCTTCCACAATTATTCCTTCAGCAGCAAAACATTGGTTTCTTTGATTCAACACCTGCACAGCCAAGAGACAATTAGTCTCCACAACAACTCTTCCTCCCCCACACTCCTTCACGGCCTCCAAACCCTCTTTAATTGCCAAAAGATTGGCCACTACACTTGAAAGTTGATGGGACAGCCTTTGACCACCAGCTAACACCAACAAACCTTGATGATTTCTTACCACAAAACCCGTGCCAAATTGCTTTACATTAAGGGAGACAACTCCATCACAATTTAGTTTTATAACACCATCCTCTGGGGCCTTCCACCTACTTTCCACATCCCCATTAACAGCAGCTCCACTATCTTTATTTGCTGTCCCATTTCTAATATTTGCATTATTCCATTCGGCCAAAAGTCTCACACCATTTTCAAATATACGATCAGGCGTCTCAGTACTTTCTTGATGATAAGACTTATTTCGATCATGCAGTTCATCCAAAGCAAGATAACAAGCAACTGGAGCTCCTCATCTGCCACAGTTTTCATCGCATGATCAAAAAAAGAAATAAACGAGGGATACTGACCCGATGACAAAGAAGAGAAAAAAGTCGCCCTTTCAAACACCGCAACGCAGGCCGCACAACTCCATGTTGCGTGTACAGGCGATTCATTCTCTTGTTGGCATCGGAAACATTGAGCCGTCTGAGTAATCCGCTTCCATTGAAGCGCCTCCATGCATGGGATAAAACCCATAGAACAGCGCCATAAGAAATGAAGCATCTTTGGGGGAACTTTGAGTTTCCACAAATGCTTCCAGTAATGCAAGGGAGTAAAAACGTGATTCAGGCTAGCCTCCCTGACCTCCTCTCTTGCCAACCAGTAACCACTCTTCACTTCATACCTCCCATTTTTGCAATAATTCCAAATGCAGGCATCTGGTCTTCCAGTTCTAATGAGGGGAATTTTCAGAATTGCTTCTCGTTCTTGCTCACTAAAAATTTGCTCCAAAAGTGACAGATTCCATACACCTCGCTCCACCATCAAGTCTGCCACAGACATATCAGAAGCGACCCCATTTCTAATTGATAATCTTAAATTCTCCAGCCCAGGAACCCAAGGATCTCCAAACACTTTTATACTTCGTCCATCTCCCACCCTCCACCGAACCCCCTTTTCTAAGAGCTCTTTACCCCAAATAAAGGATCTCCATAAATAAGAAGCATTAGACCCCAACTTTGCTTCCATCACATTACGTTTAGGATAATACTTAGCTTGAAGCATACGGGCCACCAAGGAATTTGGGCAAACCAGCAACCTCCAGACTTGTTTACTAAGAAGAGCTTGATTAAAATGAATCAGTTCACGGAAGCCTAAACCACCAGCTTGCTTAGAGAAACATAACCTGTCCCATTTTCTCCAATGAATTCCTTTTCCCCCCGGCTTACCCCACCAATATTTAGCCAAGCACCTGTTGATCTCCTCACAAACACCAATTGGTAACTGGAAGACACTCATCGTGTAATTAGGAATAGCTTGAGCTACCGATTTAATAAGCAGCTCCTTCCCAGCCTTTGATAACAGTTTTCCTTCCCAGCCTTCCACTCTCTTCCAAACTCGGTCTGCCAATGAGCTAAATAATTTTTTCTTATCCCTTCCAGTCACAGTGGGTAACCCTAGATAGCGTTCATGACAAGGAACAACAGGCATGTCAAGAGCATTACAACAATCTTCACGTACATAGCTCAAAGTTTTCGGACTAAAAGTCATTGCTGATTTCTCCCGACTGATCTTCTGACCAGAAGCCTCCTCATAAATTTGAAAAATTTCTTTCAGGGTTATGCAATCAGCCACCGTTGCATCACAGAACAACAAACTATCATCCGCAAAAAATAGGTGTGACACAGAGGGAGCTCCCCGTGCAATAGAAACACCATGCAAAAATTTCTCCTGTTCTGCCCACTTAATCAAAGAAGACAAACCTTCTGCCACAATTAAGAAGAGGTACGGGGAGATGGGATCCCCCTGACGAATTCCACCGGTTGGGATAATCTTCCCATATGGAGCTCCATGTAACAACACTGAATATGTAACTGTTTGAACATAGTCCATGATGAGCTTTATGAAATGATTTGGGAAGTCCATCACCTCCATCATTCTTCTCAGGAAACTCCACTCAACTCTATCATACGCCTTGGCCATATCCAATTTCACAGCTATCTTCTGTCTACTCTTCTTACCCCTCCTCTTCAGACAATGAATAATCTCAAAAGCTGCAATAATATTGTCTTGAATTAATCGTTCAGAAACAAAAGCACTTTGTGTATCTGAGATCACCTCCGGTAGCACCACTTTCAGTCTATTAGCCAAAGTCTTCGAAATAAGCTTGTAGATCACATTGCATAGGCTAATCGGCCGAAATTCTGTTACCTTCTTCGGCTCTGGCACTTTTGGGATTAAAGCAATAAGAGTATGATTAAGTTCTGCCACACTACCATTACCATTCAAAAAGCTCAAGCAAACATTCACCACTTCCTCACCAACAATATTCCAATACTTCTGATAAAAAATTGCAGGAAACCCATCCGGTCCTGGCGATTTAGTGGGATTCATACACTTCAGAGCTACTTCAATTTCCTGCCGAGTAAAAACCTGACCCAGTTGCTCTTTCATATTAGTAGGAACACGGTTGCGAACAGTCTCAAAAATATGCTCATCCATCATCCTCCCTCCAGATGTAAACAAGGACCGGTAGTAGGAGAAGAAAGCATATCCAATCTCATTCACATCGGTTTTCCATCGATTATCTTCCCCCAAAATCCCTATGATCCTATTTATCTTTCCACGGTGTTTTGCATATTGATGAAAAAACCGGGTATTACGATCACCGCTTTGCAACCATGTTACTCTTGATCTTTGTTTCCAGAGCACTTCTTCCCTTTCTAAGACCACATCTAGTTTCTCCCCTGCCTCTTTTTGTTGTAGTAGTACCTCTCTTGTAGGGGTCATCCTTTGTAATCTATCCATGTCTTCACGCAAAACATTCACTTGTCTTCTCACATTACCAAATTTTTCTTTATTCCAGCTCCTCAATTCAATCGTGACACCCTGCAGCCTGGACATCATAGAAGTGGTCCCATATCTTCTCCAAGCTGAGTCCACTACCAGCTTACATTCCTCATGAGACAACCACATTTCCTCAAACAAGAACCTGCGATTCCTCCTATTGACAACCTGAGCATTAAAAGGAGGATCATTCTCTATCAACAATGGACTATGATCTGAAGATAGGGTAACCAAATGATGGCAAGTTAAACCCCCCCATTGCTGGATGAGCTCCAGATTACCAAAACCTCTATCAAGGCGCGCCTTAATATTTGCTTCTCCATCCCTCCGGTTGTTCCAAGTAAACTCGTACCCCGTGAACACAAACTCATATAATCCACAATCCTCAATTGCCCTTCTAAACGCATCGATCTGTCTCTGGGATCGTAGAATAATCCCGGTCTTCTCAGTGATATCAAGAATCTCATTGAAATCACCACAGCAAAGCCATGGTTCAGTTGAGCCTCCCTTCAAAATCCTCAGCAACTCCCAAGATGTAGCTCTCTGATGTGTCTCTGGATGGCCATAAAAGCCCGTTACTCTACACCGTTTACCATTCTCCCAAGTCACAAGGACATTAATAAAATAGAAATTTGAAGAAATAAAATCCACTGAAATACTATTGCTCCAAAGAAGGCAAAGACCACCTTTAGCACCACCATTCTCTTCATCCCTCCCAACACACAGGACTCCAGCCATACCAAGCCGAGATTTTAGTTTTCCCATCTGAGCTTCAGTCATCTTTGTCTCAATAAGAAAAATTAAATCGGGCTTATGTACAGCAATGAAGTCCTTTAGATCCCTGAACGTCCGAGCCCCTCTCAATCCCCGGACGTTCCAACAGAACAGCCTCATTGCTCGTGGTGGGGCAGCTACACTGCTCCCACCACTTCAGGGACACCACTCACGAGCGTCGCCTTCTTTGATTGTTGTTGTTCACACTCCAAAATATTCTCCAGTTTGCGCTTACCGCCGTCACTATCAATGACCTCCTCTATCTCAATAGGCAAATTGGTTACACCCTTCTTCTTACGGCCTGCCACCTTTAACATTCTTCGACCTCCTTTTTTATCATTCCCTTCCATCTTGCCCTGGAAGCTACCCACTTGGAATAGCATCGCAGTAGATGAGTCTACAGCCCCCATAACCTGTGTAGAACCTCCATTATCTCCACCACTTTTCCTTCCATCCTGGCTGCTATTTTCACTCCATATAAAGGTATATTGCAGCAACTGGCCCATCTGCTTAACTCCATGGTTGGCTCCATCCTTCACTTCTGGTTGGGTCTCCATCCTCACAACAATGTTTCCAACAGATGTATCATTTGGAGACTGCGGGGCCTCAATCACCGGCTCTCTCCCTTCAGAAAATAAAGTTCTAGCCACATGTTTTCCTGCCCCCTCTTCTCTGCCTTCTCTTTGTTTTGCATCAAACCGATCAACCATCAATGACTCTGGCTTTTTTGTCTCCTGCTGCGTACTCTTGCATGGAGAAGAGGCCGTATCATACAAAGGTCCCTCCAATAATTGTTGGTTACCACCATCCCTGCCTCTCCACCCATCCATACTTCCTTCCCCTCCTGTTTTTGTACCACTAGCATTGTCACTCGCATCACTCCCACTACCTCCATCTCCATATCTTCCTCTACCAGTTCTAATCCCAACCCGTTTACCATAAAGATCAACCTCAGCCCTTAGAGTTAAACGATAAGGTCTATCCTCCTCCTTTTTTGAACTTATACTCAACTTCTTGTCACACACCCCAGTTGGATGGCCAATGATGCCACACTCCTGGCAAAATTCCGGCAACCTCTCATATTTGAAATCAATCTCCTTACTCCCATATCCCGGAAAATCGACTGGAATGCGACGGAGCAACGGTTCCGTCGTCGACATATGGACACGCACCCTGAGAAACCTTCCCACACAGTCCCTTCCACCACCTTTCTCAATATCCCGCACCTGCCCTACCTCCATACCAATATCTTCCGCTACCTCAGCATTGCGGTACCGGAGTGGTACACCATGAATTTGCACCCAGAATAACGCAGAGGTAAGAGGAATATCAATAAGCTTCTCCTCATCCCTCCAGATCCCCATCACAATTAACGAATTGTCAAAGTCCCAAGGCTCCCTATCCAAAATTCTAAACATATCTTTTTCCGTTTGGAAACGAGCCAAGAACAGGTCATCCTCAATATCACTGATTGTCACCCCATAATCTCCACCCCACAGTCTTGAGAAGAGATCAATGAAACGTTGGCGTCGAAACCACCGTGGCGTTATCACTTTACAGACAATTGAATGCTGATACTTCTGTGCCGCCTCCACCGCACTAACCCGTAGCCGGACCCCCTTAGACTCTCTCTCTGTAAGGACCAAAGTCCCAGCAAACCTCTTCCCCATCTCATCCATGCTCTGACAACTTACAGCAAAAGTCACCACACAGTCAAGACCAGACCAGAACCTTCAACAAACGAAGAAAAACCAGATTAAAACCTTCAACAACCGATGAAGAACACACGTTGAAAACCAAATTTGCCGTCAAAACACCCTAAACCCCAAAAACTCCGAACAGTCCTCGTGAGGAGACTCAGAGGAACAAAACCAACTTTTCCTGAAAATCTGCCAGATTCCAAGAGAAACGGGACCCACTCAACTCATTCTTTCCAGAAAGTAATTTCTCTCTCTAGTTTTTAGAGAGAGACGCTCTCAACACCCTCGCTTAATATCACACTTACTTTGAGTGAGCCTACTTTGAGGAAAGACTAAACCATTGGCATCTACTACAAAAATATATGGCAATTGCTTGTTACATCTCTTGAAAAATAAAAAGACTTAATCAAAATCGCTAGTCTCTTGATCTTGACCTTTGAAGTCTTCAACCCTTAGAGCGAGATCGTCATCTTGATCTTCTTGCTCCATGTAATTTGCTTCCCTGGCTTCACGATACGTCTTGTACGCGTTAGCAACATTCTAGGGTGCATTACATGCTTTGGCCCAATGTCCGGATCGACGCTCCACACCGAAGACAAGCATCATTATGGTCAAGCTCTCTTGATCAAGGTGTGCTTGGGGCGCGTTGGGGACGACTATGATCCTTGGTGGCGCCACCACCATAGCCGGAGGCTCTGCATCTCTCTCTCTTCACACATTGACCTCCATGGTTCCGTGCACGCCTATCTTGGCGGTTTCCTTCCTCTTTGGGGCGAGCATATGGATCAGAACGTCCAGAATTATCCATTTCCTTAGGGTTTCACTCCTAACGCTCTCCCTTAGGGGCGCGACTATAATTAGACTCCAGAATTGGCTTTGCTCCCATGGGTCTAGAGTTATAGTTCTTCACAAGTATGTTGTCTTGCTTTTCAGCTATGTTCATGACTCCAATAAGCTCATGAAATCTTATGATGCGTCCGACATTAACATCAATCAGATAGTTCTTGGCTATCATCAATGCAGAGACGGGGAAGGTAGAGAGAGTCTTCTCGATCAACATCGTATCAGTGATTTTCTGCCACAGAATTCCATCAAAGACTTGATACGAAGTGCTTTTGAATTGTAGTACACACTTAAAATCATAGAAGCGGAGGCTATGCCATCTCCCTTCTAAATCTGGAAGCAGGGAGTCACGAACGTTGCCAAAACACTACCCAAGTTCTACCCATACCTTTCTAGGGTCTTCCTCATTGAGGTACTCATTCTAGAGCGTGTTATTCATGTGCCTTGTCATGAGAATTATGGCTTTAGCTTCATTCGCCTCTCTCGTTGCTCTATTCGCTTCAAAAGCGGCAGCTTGTTGAGGAGTAAACACATTCTGACTTGGCTCTTGGATCGTACTTAGGATCCCATCAGCCTTAAGATGCTGGCGCACATCACGGACCCACTTGTGGTATCCTACGCCTATTGTCTCTAGTGGAGCAAAGCTCAACTTGTTCAAGTTACTCATCCTAAAAAACAACAAGAAAATAGGGTTAGTTTCTGTGCGAAAAAGGCTACCACGAAAACAATAAAATTTCTGAACGTAGTCGCTTCCAAGAAATTAGGAATTTCCGAGCGTTGTCGCTTCCAAGAAATTCGATTCCAAGAGGGGTTGGATTAGATCGAAACAATGATGTTTGTGGTCGATCATTTCTTCTCAACAAACTCTAAATTTGGAGGACTCTACAAGCTCTAATCTTAGAGTGAGCACGAACCCCTAAAGTTCGGCTTAATTAGGTCTCCCCTATGATAAAGAAAGGGGGGGGTAGAAGAAGAGAGTTTGCAAGTCCTTGAGAAAAAGAAGAGAAATTGAATAAAAACTCAAAAACGAGAACTTTTAGTAAATAAATACCTTGAAATAGGTCGCCGGAAAATTTTGGCCGGAAAGTCACCGAAGCTGATGTGGCAGTGGGTCACGGAGCTGATGTGGCAGCGGGCCTGCGTCAGTGGGCCTGCTACCTCCTTTTTTTTTTTTTTTTTTTTTTTTCTTTCTGCCAATTGGGCCTCCTTCTCTTTTCTTTGTTTCTTCTTCTTTTCTTCTCTCTGGCAGTTCAAGGGTGCAGCTTCTATTGCTGGCCGGTTCAGATCTTTTAAGGCCGGTTCTTGGCAAAAAAAATTTCGGTTCCCGGATCCTGGGACTTAGACACTACTGCTGGAAAAAGTTGGTAGCAATTGGATGTCCGGAAGGTGGTGAATCGGTGGAATATTTGCTACGGGTGGTTTGGAGCTTCCGGTAGCCTATTCGGTAGGTTTCCGGCCGGTTCTGATTGTTCTGCCACCGGTTCTAGAATCCTGGTGTCGAGGGCTTCAATATGTGCGGTGGTGGTTTCTGGAATTTGAAGGCTATGAAATTAGGGTTTCAGGGTTAGGGTTTCGTGCTGATAACGTGTTTAAGGAAAATTAAAATTAAGAGAGAATTGAGTCATGCTTTCATTGATAATAGGGGTCTCTTTACAAGGCATAGAATCAGATTTGTACAAGGAAAGATAATCGTACAATTAATCGGATATCTATGAATATCTCCGAGAATATCTCTAATTCAAAACCCTATTACAATTAAGTCAAGTAACCTAGAGTTTGAGCCAGACACATATTCTGGATTTACTTAAACAATATCAACTTTGCATGCTTGTACGTGTTTGAAATTCTTGGATTCTTCAATATATAGCAATCTTCTTATAGTGTTTGAAGTGAGGAAATCCAGTGCGATACATGGGAGACAAATTACGGTATATTATTCAAACTTCAAACTAATAGACACCCTTGTGCATGGCTGGATCTACTACTACCTCGTCCATCAGGGGCGGAGCCACGTGGGGACCCAGTGGGTCCCGTGCCCCACTCAGTTTTATATATATTTTTAAATTTTTGTACATGAAAACGATGATAAATAGCTTGGAGTTTATGAAAAGACATTGCTAACCGACTTGGTGTAGTGGCAAAGTATGCATGGTTTTTGCAGCTGGTCTCAGGTTCGAATCATGCATGCTGGGAAGTTATTTTTTCAATTGTTTTTTTTTTTTTAACAACATTAACAAATGATTGAATCTCAATAGTAATTCCATGAACAATACAAACAAATACACACACTTGCAATTGATTGAATCTTGCTTGTATATTCTACTGCTAAAAGAACTTGCACCCTGAAGACCGCAGATGACTTGGACGATGAAAGAACGGACTTAAAACAGAGAAGGGTTTCACTTATAAAAATTAATTACTAGGGCGTATGTTCAACTAACTCAGTTAGAACTGACTTGAAGTACGCTGAGCGATCGGATCATCATACGGAGGAGTTCTTTCTTTTGGGAGTGTCTGTTTGAACCCAAAATAACATTTTTTCCCGATAAGGGGAACTCGAAGAAATCCGGGCCGGCCAATATCCGTGGCCCAAGCGATATATTTTCGACAAGTTCAGAATATATTATTTAGAGGCTAAATAAAGCCTACTTGGAGGCCAAGCAATCTTGAAGCAAATCGTGATCTTATTGATTTACTTGTGATTATCAAGATATTTGATAATTAAATATGATGATTTGCTTGATTACCAAGTATTGTGCTAGAGGGAGGCTTGGCAGCGAGATATCAGATTACGTGGCCTAGTTAGGAGTTTCATCAAGGAAACATGAATCCTTTTCCAATAAGACCATCATCCTTCGCTACCAACAGATTGCAAGCAATTAAGTTTGCCTACATATGTGGCAATTAAGAGGCATGGTGGACGTACAACAGTTTGGTCAGAAGCATGCAATCATCTTGTGGTACATGTATAATTGCTCATACACAATTAAGGAAGGCCAGCAACTATTCGCTGCCAATAAGAGGCAAGCGATCATGTTCCCATGCAATTAAGGTGGACGTGGGGCAATCAATCACTCTGCCAATAACATGGATGATCCAGCTATCAACCTTAATAGTGAGTCCTCGCGAAGGCACCTCGCGAAGCCGCAACGATATATATGCAATTAATGCATATCCTACTGCATCTAAGAGGAAGATTACGTCCAGGACTCCAAAAGGTAATTAACCTTGCCTAGAAGATTGCTACGACAGAGTTAATCTATACGATAGATATCAAAACTATTAAGAGTTTTGATTTGATTCAAGGCCAATAACTGTGGCCTAAAATATAGCATTGCATGCCTATTTGGAAGGTGAATCTACGAGTAGCCTATATATAGAGGCTAAAGACGACACAAAGAACAACTCTCAAATCAATCAATCCCTCGGATTATCAAGCCTCTCAGGACCAAACCTTCAACCTCGTTGAAACCCGGCAACCGTGCTTCCAATCCTAGTCTCTCCAAGAGCCGACTGTTAGTGCTACTGCCACCGATACTACCAGCGAAGCAAGGGTAACGCCCTCGTAACCCAGCGAAGCTAAAGTCACGCTTTAGCAAACCCTGTGCTTTCTCCAAACTTCCCAGTGATTGCTCTGCTTAGTCTACAATACTAAGTATCGATTCGGTGTCGCGAAGAGATCACAACCAAAGCCCTTATCCGTAAGGCAAGAAGTCCTTTCTCGGAAGGCATAGAGAAGAACCTTGTGACGAGGTTGGTGCTCTCCTCGTCCACAACGCTCGAAGAAGAAGTCAGGTCAAGGGACTCCCCCGACGACTGCACCCCACGGTGTTGGCACGCCTGCGCACACGCTCAAAATAGACAGTTTGCAAGCCAACTGGTTTTTGTGTCAAACAGTGTCTACAAGTTGTCATAGCCTAAGAATCAACACCTTACTAATTCACAAGGGTTTTTGGTTCGACTATATATATATCTAGAACTTATTGATTCCTTCACCAAGCTCTTGAAGCTTCCAAGCTGATCGATATCGATCTTTAGAAGTATATCATGTCTTGAGCCATACGATACTCTATTGCATATCTCGTTTTTTTTTTTTTAATATTTATATATATACAGTCCGGCTACGGTGCGGACGTCCGTGCCGTGCGGATGGTACGGATTTCCCGTTTTCCCCCACTTTCTGATCACATTTTCACATCTTAACCGTTCAGTTTTTAGATCCTAATATATAGATCACCTCTGCAAAATTTCAGCCAATTTGGTGATCGTTAAGGCATCCAAAACTGCAAATTACAACAATGTACACGAACGGTTCCGGTTTGACAGATTCGGTTCGTTCGTGTAAATTGCAGTTTTGGATGCCTTAACGATCACTAAATTGACTGAAATTTTGCAGAGATGATCTATACATTAGGACCTAAAAACGGAACGGTTAAGATCAAAATATGTGATCGGAAAGTGGGTGAAAACAGAAAATCCGTACCGAAATTTCGGTACGGACGTCTGCACCTGAGAAAAATCCTATATATATATATATATATATATATATATATATATATATATATATATATATATTTTAAAAGAAAAGTAAATTTGGTTAGTTAAGGAGATTGGATATTAGTTTCACCTATGAGAATCGAATCAGACACTCTAGGA
Source organism: Rosa rugosa (assembly GCF_958449725.1). Lineage (NCBI taxonomy): Eukaryota > Viridiplantae > Streptophyta > Magnoliopsida > Rosales > Rosaceae > Rosa > Rosa rugosa. The sequence continues at coordinate 51,847,899 of NC_084821.1, read as the reverse complement.
GATAGAAAATTGAAATATATTAAACCAACCTAAGCATACAGTATAAACCAACCTCTTCCCTGGACAGTATAAACCAACCTCTTTCCTGAAAAGCAAAACTGGCAAGACCCGAGCAACTAGCTTGTATTGCACTTTCCAGGTTTGAGAATGTACTCTAGAATACGTCTTTTTGTACATTTCTTGTCCAATAACATAACCAACCATCCTTACTCTCTTTTCGAATACCTTTCAAATGTGCAAGTCGGCGAGTAGAAGAGGAGAAAGCTATATATAGTACGTTCTATATCTTTCACATCAACTGATCGAAAGTAATAGGCGGATAGAAGCTAGTCTGAATTTGCTAGCTAATCACTGGAAATTAATGATAGTAAGCACTTTGGTGTTTCATGGACAAGGAATCGAGTTATATGCATGTGATTGTTTATGAAAAAGAAAAATGTCTGGACGTTAACAGCAATGAGTGTATGAGAAGGTACTCCCAAGTTTTTTCTTTTGTAGGAGCACGCAGTTGATAGAAACCGAACACTTACCGTGTTCACTACTTATATAGCATGGACCTTTTGACATAAACCGTAGCTTAATTTACCACCTACCACTTCCAGGCTTATACGTACGCATGCCTGAAAGTACTCTAAAGAATCTGAATACATTTGATCAGCCACTCGGTGTCTACGTCTACATCTAGGCATACAAACAAACCTCGATCTCTCTTGAAGGGCAAAACAAGCAAGAGCACGAGCACGAACACGAGCAACTCGATCGCTGGGTCAAATAATGTGTACATTTCTTGTCCAAGAAGAATAACCAACCGGCCGCTTTTCTCAGTCAGTCAGTTGTCAATCAATTCCTTAGTCATGCGCATGCAAGAAGAAAAAGGAGACAGAGCTCTGTCTTTCACTATCAATTGAAAGCAACAGGCCGAGTAAAGAAGCTAGTTTTGAATTTGCTAAGCATGTACTGGAAATCAATTAAGCAATGATGGTAAAGGATTGGACTTTGGTGTGTGGTGGAAAAGGATCGGAATCGATCGAGTTATTTATTACGACTGTTCTGTTTATGAAAATGAAAAATCACAAGAGAATTACTTGATTCTCTTGAGCTTTTTAACAAAAACCTAGCTTTACTACCTACCATGTACGCGGTACGTCCAGGCTTGATATGGATGCTTAATCAAAACTCTAGGACCGTACGACACATCATGATCTTCATATGCATGTCTCTCTCAGAATCGCATATATATCTCCGAAATAAATGAATCAAGTTTTGTATATGTATGGACCCTATTTATTTGTTAGTATATGTACAAATATATATTCTAACAATGACATACCATTACAAGATTTTGTCAATGATTTTCTCGTTGAACGTATGTTCTTTAAATTATACGCGTGTATGACACCAAATTTTTTAAATATATGCATCTATATACAACAACCCCGACAATCAGAAAGAGGTTAAGAATGAAAGAGTATGTACATGAATTTCATGTTATACGTGTTAAAAATGCCTAGATAAATTCCTTATCAAATGAGAAGATAAATTTATTAAATTAGGCCAAGTTAGTTAACCTAAATTTGAATGATTAAAACTTGAAACCCAAAATTGTTACACTATATGGATGAAAATTTTGATGAAAGCTATCCATGTAGTGGGGATAAACCCTTTCTTGTTTTGGCCTAGGTTCTTTGGCTAAGCATACTCGGGTTGTCTATGCTCTGAGCTTTGGATATAAGGATTAGCGATTGTAATTAATCTTCCATTTAATTATTTAATAAAATAAAAATGGATAACCTACATTCTACTATGGATATATGATCACGGCAGGTAATTGGAAGCAAAAAATTTCCCAGAAACACATGTCTATACCATTTTGCACGTTAAAGGCAATTAATGGGGAACTTAACGATGGACAAAGACTGCATTGAGATTGATACAGCATGATAGCATGATTAGCATCGACATCTTTTAAACGCGTAAATTGAATTGTGGTTCTCAAAACTGCACAAGAAAACTACATGAAATCAAAGCTTACACCTTAAACATAATCATTACAACTTAGATAGAAAAGCAAATATCTACTATGGCTCCCATGGGAATCGAAAACCAATGTTACAAATCTGAACATTCTATCTTAGTTAAATAGTTATTATTGACTAAGATAATGACATATATATCTCAATTGATCGACTAATAATATTTTACGGTGCTTCGAGCTATTATTGTACATACCTCCAATAATATGGAGGATTTGCTACATCACCAAGCATAAGTAACACCCACAAGACATGGCAAGGCCCAACCAAGACATCCATCGTATAGCCCTATGTTCAGGCTACGCGGCGGTATCCGGAAGTCACAAATCCGCCACCGGGAAGCCACCTTTCCGCCCTTGCCAAGATGCCACCACAACATAGCTTTCTACATGCTTCTAGGCTTTCTAGACTAGAAATATGTGGAAACTTGTCCCACATCGAAGAATAAGTATAGGAGAAGCATTCCTTCACTTATAAAAGGAATGCCTCCTCCCACAACTCAACATTATTCATTACATCTCTTGTAATCTTGTTAGGCCGCAAGGCTCGACACACTAGTATAGCTTTCAAGTGGACGTAGTCTCCCGCTCATGCGGAGGCGAACCACTATACATCTTGTGTCAAATCTCTCTCTCTCTTTATTTATAGCTAACTAGAGATCCCTACGGATCACTAACGTTAACATTGGCGCCGTCTGTGGGAAGCCAACGCAATGGCTTCGTCACCTACCGTGAGCTAAGTCTGCTTAGCGGAACTCAAAGAAGTTCTTCCCTCCTTCTTTGAGCCATTTCAAATTCATTGGTCATCCTTTCTTCTCTTTCATCATTCTTGAGTTTTCATTGGTTCCAGTGAGTTTCATGTTTGAATTTGTGTTTCTTGGCGGCAACTTTTGCCAAGGCATGATCAAACATCACTCCAGCGGTACAACTAGAGCAGAAATGTGCAGAAATTTGCACTTTGAGGGCCGGTCAACACTGGTCAACGCCGGTCAACGCCCAGCGGAGTTAGTCAACGCCCATGGAGTGGTCTAAACTCGCAGAAACGCCAACATAGGGGTTGGGCAAAGCTTGGTCAACGCCCAACAACAAAGTCAACGCTGAACTTTTCAAAAAAAAAAAAAAAGTGTTGGCGGCAAATCTTCTCTAGACACCCAGAGATTTGCTCTGGACACCGGCCACCTCCAAAACAACTCTTCTTCTCCGCTCCGCTGAGCTCTGGTTCTGCCGGCCACCAGTTCCGTCGAACCCCAGTTCTGCAGCTCATCACCTCCGCTGACCATACTGCAATCTCCGCCGAGCCTCTGCTCCGCCGGAATACTTTGATCGATCGCAGCAAAACACCGCCTGCATACCACTAGCGAATACCAACGCCGCCGCTAGGCCTGTCCTCCAGCGGCCCCGCTACTGCAAACTGCTGAGTTCCAAGTACCGCCGAACTCGGAGCCTCCGCCGAGCACCTAATCCTCCGCTTACTCCAGCTCTGGTCCTCCGCTGATCCTCTCTGTTCCGCCGGACCACAGCAAGCGACCGGAGCTCCTCCGCCCAACTTCGCAGTTCCGCCCAACTGCCAGGTCGGGGACTGCACTTCGCTGCTCCAAGCCTCCGCCGGCATCACCTCAAGCCCAGCTCCGCCGAACTCTTGAGTCTCCGCTGGACTGTTCACCAAAGCTCCACCGCTGAGCTCTCCTCCGCTGAACATCAGCGCCGAGCTTCCTCGATGAGCCAAGCTTCACCACCTTCTGAGCATCACCGCTCCGCTGACCAATAACACCGCTAGCCGCCACCGACGGCCAAAGATCCGCTGGCCTACTCCTCCGCCAAGCGAGACTCTCCTTCTCAGCGGCAGACCTCTCTCCGCCGGACTTCTGCAGCTCCACCACACTGAAGGTTCCGCCGGCATGACTCCGCTAACTCGCTGCAGGTTCCGCCGGCCAACTCTCACACCGCCCAGCGTTGGTTGCCGGCACGAGCTCCGCCCAACTTTCGGACCGCGAAGGTTGCCCACAAGGGCTCCGCCTCCTCAGCTCCTCAGCTCCGCCCAACTCTTGCGGCACCGCCACACTAGGCCACCGCCGGACTGCTTCCCCCGCCGAACTTCTCCCCCCAGCACAGCTCCACATCCGCCAGAGCACCATCAGCGGCATTCCACCGCCAAGCTTCACCTGGGCTAAAAAACAAGATAAGTTCACCTGGGTGTCATGTTTACATGTGGTCTGCTATGGACATGAACAGCACGTCCATACTTATATATATGCTTGGCTACGTGTTCACACCTACAACATACATTTTAGCTACTTTAAACATATGGCAGCTCATAACATTATGTTTAGCTTCTATGTACCTACCATCATGTTTGGGCTACTGCTCCTCACTTGTCAACATCACACTGCTTATTACTCACCTCCCATATTCATATATTGTTTCACCGCTGGGTATTCATGCATGCTTTGACACAAATCGCTAAACTCTTAATTGCACTTATATAATCCATTTTGTTCCTTGATCGGTTTCTACATATGGACAGAATGCTAATCGTTTACCTTATGTTAAGGGGATGCAACCGCCGCATACCGCCGGAGCACGGGACCGTCACGCCCGGCCAAACTCCGCTAGCCTCCACATTGGCACAAGATAAGTAAACTACATCTTATCTCTTACGCTCCTGCACTTTGAGCTACCGCCGATGCCATGTCTATACATGTTTCCATGACCCTTACGCATGCCTACGGCGTGTTATTAACACCTTTACTACATCGTACATGCTTGCTCTGTGTGTTTTGTCATTTTTTCGTGCACATACAAACTTTACGAGTCCACGGTCTACGACCAAAACCGCCAAGCGGTCAGGCAACGCCTCATAATAGCCATTGATCCGGCAGCAAGGGACTAGTTAACACAGCCTACGGCAGCCATTGATCCGGCAGTTAACCCTGACGCTTGGGTACCAAAGATTGGGATCGCTTCCCAACACCCTCTGCTCCGTGCAGCTCCCCCTCAACAAACATGGCTGGGGAGTCGGGGACTCTCTAGCGGGCCTAGCAGGGGCCCAACCCCATTGAGCTTCCGCTCACGAGCTTCCCGCTCATGCCTTCCCGGCAACCCTTGAGCTTCCGCTCACGAGCTTCCCGCTCATGCCTTCCCGGCATCCCATTGAGCTTCCGCTCATCCCCTTTGAGCTTCCCGCTCATGCCTTCCCGGCAACCCTTGAGCTTCCGCTCACGAGCTTCCCGCTCATGCCTTCCCGGCATCCCATTGAGCTTCCGCTCATCCCCTTTGAGCTTTCCGCTCATGCCTTCCCGGCATCCCATTGAGCTTCCGCTCATCCCCTTTGAGCTTCCCGCTCATGCCTTCCCGGCAACCCTTGAGCTTCCGCTCACGAGCTTCCCGCTCATGCCTTCCCGGCATCCCATTGAGCTTCCGCTCATCCCCTTTGAGCTTTCCGCTCATGCCTTCCAGGCATCCCATTGAGCTTCCGCTCATCCCCTTTGAGCTTCCGCTCATGCCTTCCCGGCACCCCATTGAGCTCCCGCTCATCCCCCTTGAGCTTCCCGCTCATGCCTTCCCGGCAATCCTTGAGCTTCCCGCTCATGCCTCCCCGGCAATCCTCGTGCTTCCCGCTCACGCCTTCCCGGCATTCCCACTCTTCACATTCATGTCTACACGACACACCACACGTTAATGGAACATGGAATTCTTCTACCATTTGTCGCTCCCGACAAATTGAATTCTTTTCGCGTTCCATTAATACGAGCGACAACCAAACAAACGCTTACCTTCGCAGCGCTCATACAACTTACATTTATCATATGCAATCCATATGCTCACACGCCCATACGCGCTCTCGAGTTTGCACGTCATAATCGATCGTACTCGGCGCCATTCGCGTCTACACATCAACATGTATCACGCAACTCATACGTTTATATATGCCAACGCATATCGATGCAACTCACATTTTGTTGCCCAATGCAACGAGCATTCTACGTATGCCTGCTTTTTGTTTTTGTTGTGCAGGTTAACGAGTCCCTTCTTGCTTACGGAGTTCGGGGACTTGTAGGGGCTCCGTACCGCCCGGTTACTTATGCTTGATGACTTCATGATTTGAACTCCCTAACCAAGAAGCTCCTCTTACTTGGGGACTTCGGGGACTTGTACATACCTCCAATAATATGGAGGATTTGCTACATCACCAAGCATAAGTAACACCCACTTTGGGACATCCAAAAGACATGGCAAGGCCCAACCAAGACATCCATCGTATAGTCCTATGTTCAGGCTATGCGGCGGTATCCGGAAGTCACAAATCCGCCACCGGGAAGCCACCTTTCCGCCCTTGCCAAGATGCCACCACAACATAGCTTTCTACATGCTTCTAGGCTTTCTAGACTAGAAATATGTGGAAACTTGTCCCACATCGAAGAATAAGTATAGGAGAAGCATTCCTTCACTTATAAAAGGAATGCCTCCTCCCACAACTCAACATTATTCATTACATCTCTTGTAATCTTGTTAGGCCGCAAGGCTCGACACACTAGTATAGCTTTCAAGTGGACGTAGTCTCCCGCTCATGCGGAGGCGAACCACTATACATCTTGTGTCAAATCTCTCTCTCTCTTTATTTATAGCTAACTAGAGATCCCTACGAATCACTAACGTTAACAATTATATATCTGACTAATTTTGAGGCCTGAAACAGATTACAAAGAAGAGGTCCTCCACCTACCATATATATTAGGAAGGAATCAAATTGATACATGGCAGCTTCTTGTGGACACAACACAAACAATGAATCAAAGCAGGGCATGCTGCAATGCATGAAACAATTACTTGTCATCATATTTCATGCGCACCAGAGAAAAGGGGTAGATATTTTAAATGCTATCCAAGTTTTGGCTTCTCAAATAAATTGATATCCAAACATATTAGTCAATCAATCAGGTTACGGAACTAGTAGAAAACACATCAATTTGGGTATTTCAGGATATTTCTACAATTTCCTACCTTGAAAAAACTTGCAGGAAGTTATTGTAGTGTTCAAATTGATGTGTTTTCTACTAGTTCCGTAACCTCGTCTTGATAAAACTTACGGGCAGTTATTGTAGAGTTCAAATTGATGAGTTTTTCTATAGTTTGGCTACCCTTATCGATCCATTTCAAAGTTTTTATACCAGTTTCTCTAAGGGGACAATGCTCAAGTATTATTTGTGATTGGCTCTTAGGTTGAGCTAAGCGAGTTAAAAACAAACCTTGGTCACTCGAATCTCAACCGGCTTGTTTAAGAAATCGGACTACATAACTTGTGAGGGCTTGGAACCTTCGTCAGTCTTAGGGATGTCGATTCTAAAATGGAGGGAGCTGTGTCACAGTTTTATCAAAATATGATGATTGTTGTAGAGAAACTGAATTTGAGAGGAATTTGCTGTGTATATTCATTGATAATAGGGGCCTCTTTATATAGAGGATTACAATGCATAGAATCTCAATCGTACAAGGAAAGTAATCGTACATTGAATAGGAATCTAGATCTTTCTAATTTAACCCTATTACCACTAGGTCAAGTAACCTAGAGTTTGGGCCAAACACAAATAGAGATATCCTTAAACACTCCCCCTTGTGTTGTCCAAACGCGGTGCTTCTCTCGTTGCCTCGTTAAAAACCTTGCCGAGTAACAAAAACCCAGTGGGACAAAAATAACCTCGGTCGAAGGGGAAAAAAAGCACAACACACCCTTCACGTTTCGAGACCATACATGTAGACATCTCCCCCTGATGTCTGCATCTCCCCCTGATGACTACGGTCATGGGAGTTCGGATAACTTCTGTAAACGATGCTACCAACATGTTTCTCGAAAGTGGAATTTAGGCAATGACTTAGTGAGCAAGTCTGCCACACTGTCCTCAGATCGAACCTAGTTCATTTTGATCTTGAGGAGAGTCTGTTGTTGCTGATTAAGCTTGGTGTTGTTGCTTTGATGTAGCCTTGCTTCTTTTGTTCAAAACAAGCTGCATTATCCTAAATGCTCGTAGGCTCATCTATGGTAGACTTCAAACCACAATTGTTCGAATATGCGTAACTATGAATCCAATCCATATACATTCATGAATCACTTCATGAAGAGCAATGATCTCTGCATTGTTCGAAGATATAGCGACTAGGGTCTATTTCTGTAAACCTCCAAGATATCACGGTCTTTACCCATGGTGAACACTTAACCAGTTTGGGAAGACCTTTGTGTGGGTCAGAGAGATACCCAGCATCAACAAAACCTTCCAAAACGCTAACTTCGTTTTGGGATGGGGAGAGGGGACGCAGGCCAGTGTTGGCGGCGTTCCTGGTGTGTGATGGGTCCGAATCCATCATCTCTCTGTAGGGATAGAATAAGCCCATATCAATCATACATTTCAAGTACTGAAAGATATCTTTTATACCAATCCAATGGCGTCGCGTTGGCGCACAGCTATACCTAGCTAACAAGTTCACAACATATGAGATGTCCGGCCTTGTGCATTGAGCTAAGTACAATAATGCGCCTATTGTACTCAAGTAAGGCACTTCTGCCTCTAGCACATCTTCGTCATCATCCTTTTGACGAAGAGGATCATTTTCAGGATCAAGACTACGAACGATCATGGGGATGCTTGAAGGCTTGACCTTGTCAAAATGCCTAAGCATCTATCAACACGATGCTCAAGTTCCAAACCGAGACATAATCGTGTTCTCCCAAAATCCTTCATCTCAAACTCGGATTTCTAGTGCTCAGCGGCTTCCCTTAACTCTTTAAGGGCTTCTAATGAAGATCATGTCCAACATGAACCGCGATAGAATCCAAAACTTGTTATGGAAACGCGTGGGCATATCCCTTCCCAATCAAGCAGTCACTTTAGTGAGCGTTTCAACCTTTTTGTAAACGCGCTCCGTGGTCTAGAGCCACTTGACTTGGGTAAATGAAGTTCACCATGAACCTTCATGTATATTCCGTATCTAGATCCCCATAGAGATACGTAGTGACCACATTTGTAAGCTGCATGTTCAGTTATTCGGAAACTACCAAACTGACAAGGTAGTGGAGTGCAATGACATCCATTACGAGAGAATATGTCTCATCGTAGTCGATTCCAGGGCGTTTGTGAGAAGCCTTGCGCCATAAGGCAAGATTGCCATCTCTTTTTCTCATCACGCTTTCTAACGAAGACTCATTAGTCAATAGGTTTTATGTCAGGAGGTGTTGGCATCACTAGCTCAGAAAACCTTCCTCTTCGTTAGAGAATCCATCTTAACCTGGTCGCATCTTTCCATTTAGGCCAAATCTCTCTACGTTGGCATTCATTCATCAACGGAGCGTGGTTCGATATCATCTAACTCAACAAACTCATGCGCAACGAAATGCGCAACTACATCATCAATTATGATGGAGTTTCTATCCCACGTCTCATGTACACTAGTGTAAGTTTCATAGAGCTCTATATTCTCAGGAATAGGTTCTGACGTTGAGGCGTCCCTCAACGATAACCATAACCCGGAAGATTCTCATGAGACGGATTTTGAGTCTTGATGATCAAAGGATTGGAATGTGCCAAAATATCCTTCGAACGCACGGGCCTCCCACGCATCCTAGCTGGGGCCATGGCCTATAACGCCAGAGTACCACTTTCTTTGGCATTGGCGCCATGCCTACCTCTGTGTAGGGTGGCGCTACGTCCTCTTGTAGGGACTTCCATCCTTGCGGGCATGTTTGCAGCATATTTGTGTGATCTCGTCACTTTAGTAGGGATCGAGATGAGACATAGTGGGGACAGGCCACGACAATTCCTGTCGTTCCTGCTGAACATCTGTGTTCTTATCTCCCCCTAACGACGGGAAGACTGTCTCATCAAAGTGACATCCGAAAATCTAGCGGTAAGGAGATCGCCATGCAAGGGCATTAAGTGGCGGACGATTGTTGGAGTCTCAAATCCAACTGAGTTGCTCATTCGTCTGTAAGGACCCATTATAGAGCGCTGTGGCGGCGCAATTGGCACATAAATGGCACACTCAAATATGCGTAAGTACGATATTTGTACCCAGTCACTAGCTGTAACGCAGAGGTAGATTAAGTGGTAGTGGGTCGTAGACGAATTAGCATAGCTGCATGCGATATTGCATCACCCCAAGCGGATATAAGGAGGTTGGTGCGCATTACCAATGTCCGGACTACCATCGTAGTCGTTTCCGCGAGACCATTTGGGTGTGCTCATGGGAATATGATGTCCAACATCAGTCCCAAATGCAATAACTATCGAAAGTCTTCGATGTAAACTCACTAGCATAGTCAAATCCAATTGACTGAATAGGATGATTCGAGGAGTGAGCCCGTTGTCATATGATGTGTGCTAGGAGTGTTTCATAAGCAGCATTACAAGTGGACAATGACACAACACGTGACCAGTGTGTTTGCATATCAACCAACATCATGAGATATTTAAACGTCCGCAAGTTGGTGGAATCAGTCCACAGAATCCCTACGGATTCTATGTAAGAACATAATGAGTATTTTCATATCCTTTGCATAGGACGGTCTCAGTCCTAATTTTCCTAAGGAAGTGGCTTTGTAAAATGAGCGAGAGGCCTTAGAAGCAACCAAGGAGAGTTTTGGTTGGGCCTGAGCGTTTGAAACGCATATTGAAGCAAAGTTTGTGACTACATCACCCATCATGGTGTCATGACCATGGGAAGTGGCATCCATGGCGTTATAACCATGGGGATTGACATCCATGGCGTCATGGCCATGGGTAGCGCCATATATGGCGTTGTCACAAGGGACTTGGGCGGCCATATGGCGCCCCAAGACAGCTGCAGCGCCAGATGCTGCAATTGTTGCGGTCTTGCTAAGTCCAGGAACCAATTTTTGATTCTTGCTTCATTTCGCTCGAGAGTGTCCATGTGAAGTCTTTAGTAGACGTATCATCATATCATGACCAGGGTGACTTATCCTGTCGAGACAAAGCCAATATGTGTCTAAATCCAAGAGATCTTCTCTCATAACTTTATTGGATTTAATAGCTCTAATAGTGACATAGAGTCCACTAGAGAGACACATAAACTTCTCTAAGATGCGCCTTCGTTCGCAATCATTAGAGGCATTACAAAGGAACTCATTTCTGTTCTCTACATGCGTTTTCGCATGGAATCCGTTGGCTATCCATAGGTGCGAGATGCCCTAGGAGCGTAGAGAGTTTCTGTGACATTAATCAAGGTGCCATTTGGCAAAGAGAACTTGGGCTATTCCATGTCCTTGAATTAATACTGATGGCCCAGCCATCGTAGTCACAAAGTAACATGCTCATGAATCAAAATGGAGTCATAATGAAAATGACTCAAAATTTTATTCATAAGCCAACGGAGTACATCATTGTCTCTTAACCATTAGGAGAATCTAATCCAAATGCTTAGCTAATGCAAAACAATGGTAGTCGTCTAACTTCTTTCGGTAATTCCAACGCAAATGTGACCAGGTGAGTAGGGAGATGTCGGTGGAGCAAAGCTCGCTTAATTACCACTTATCTCAAAACCTTCCTAGACATCACATTTACATTGAGTACGCCTACTTTGAATAAAGACTAAACCATAGGCATCTACTACAAAAATAATATGGCAATTGCCTACATCTCTTGGAAAATAAAGACTTAAACAGAATTGGCGATCTATTGATCCCAGCCAGATTCGTAGTCTTCAACCCTTCACTCTAGATCATCTTCTTGATCTTCTTGTTCCACATAGTGAGCTTCTCTTGCTTCACAATATGCTTTGTAGGTGGTGACAAGTTCTTCACGAGCTCTACAAATGTGTGCCCAATGATTAGACAATCCACATCGAGAACATACATCTCTTTGCTCAAACTCCATTGATTGAGGCGCTTTGAAAATGTCATTAAGATGGCTCTTAGTGTTGGTGGAGCCACCAACATGGCCAGAGGCGTTGCCTCCTTCTCTCTTTCCACGTTGACCTCTTCGGTTCCGTGTTCGCCTATTTTGGCGATTACCTTCCCAAGTAGAGCAATTATATGGACCAGAAAGTCCAGAAGTATCCCTAATGTTAGGGTTTTGCTCTTGGCGCCTTCTCTTAGGGGCACGACTATAATTGGATTCCGGAATATGCTCTATTTCCACGGATCTCGAATTATAGTTCTTCACAAGGATGTTGTCATACTTTTCAGTGACATTCATAGCTCCAATGAGCTCATGAAACCTTGTGATCCGTCCTGCAGTAACATCAATTCGATAGTTCTTAGCAACCATCAATGCAGAAACGGGGAAGGTAGAGAGAGTCTTCTCAATCAACATCGCATTTGTGATCTCTTTACCATAGAATTCGATCCATTAAGGATTTAATGCGAAGTGCTTCCGAGTTGTAGTCAAGAACTGACTTGAAATCATAGGAGCGGAGGCTATGCCATCTCACTTCTAGGTCAGGAAGCAAGGAAGGAGTCACGGACGTTGCCAAATCTTTCTTCGAGTGAGACCCACAGCCTTCTGGGGTCTTCTTCATTCATACACTCGTACTGGAGCGAATCATCCATATGACGAGTCATTAGGATGATGGCTTTCGCCTTATTTGCCTCTAAGGCTGCTCTATTTGCTTCCAAAGCTTGAGCTTGCTCAACAGTTAGCACGTCCTGGCTAGGCTCGAGAATCGTATTCAGGATTCCATCGGCCTTGAGATGCTGGCGGACATCACGAACCCACATGTGATATTCAGAGCCAGTTGTTCCCAATGGAGCAAAGTCCAATTTGTTCAGGTTACTCATCCTGAAAGAGAACAAGAAATTAGGGTTAGTTTCGGAGTGTGAAAGGCTACCACGAAAACATATAAAATTTCTGAGCGTAGTCACTTCCAAGAAATTAGGAATTTCCTAGCGTAGTCGCTTCCAAGATATTCGATTCCAAGAGGGGTTGGATTAGATCGAAAACAATGATGTGTGTGGTCGATCGTTTTCTTCTCAACAAACTCTTAAGTTTGGAGGACTCTACAAGCTCCAAGCTTGGAGTGAGCACGAACCCCCACAGTTCGGCTTTTGGTCTCCCCTATGAAGAAGAAAGGGGGGTAGAAGAAGGGAGGTTGAAAGTCCCCGAGAAAAGAAGAGAAATTGAATTTAAAAACTCTAAAAAACGGGAACGTTTAGTAAAAAATACCTCGAAATAAGTCGCCGGAAAATTTGACCGGAAAAAGTCGCCGAAAAGTGGTCGGAAAAGTCGCTGGAAAAGTGGCCGGAAGTCGGCTGGAAAAAGGTTGACCGAGGTGCTAACGTGGCGGCCGGTTGCTGACGTGGCAGTCTGGATGTTGACGTGGCAGGCTGACTGGACACCTGCGTGGACGCTGACGTGGCAGGTTGCTTTTTGGTTCTGGGCCTGCTTCTTTGCTTCTGGGCCGAGTCTTCTGCTTGATTCTGGGCCGAGTCATTTTGGTTGGGCTGACCTAGGGCTGACTGAAGCAGGGGCTGGGATGATCTGGGAAGGCTGCCGGTGGTTCAAGATGGAACAGCTTCTGGTTGCCGGTTTGTGGTTCTTTTGGCCAGTTCCGAGAGAAATTTTTCCGGTTCCGGTAATCTGGGATCAGATTTCAGCTTCTGGTGGAGTATGGCTGCAGGAGGCAGGGAGGAAGTCGTCGAACCGGGCAGAAAGATTTCTGAGATTTCCGGGGGCCGGTTCAGATATTTTCCGGCCGGTTCTGGCTTCCTGGAAATTGGATCTTCAAGGTCGGCGGCGGTGGTTTCTGGAATTTGAAGGCTACGAATTTGGGGTTTCAGGGTTAGGGCTTCGTGCTGATAACGTGTTGTAGAGAAACTGAATTTGAAAGGAATTTGCTGTGTATATTCATTGATAATAGGGGCCTCTTTATATAGAGGATTACAATGCATAGAATCTCAATCGTACAAGGAAAGTAATCGTACATTGAATAGGAATCTAGATCCTTCTAATTTAACCCTATTACCACTAGGTCAAGTAACCTAGAGTTTGGGCCAAACACAAATAGAGATATCCTTAAACAATGATCAGTATATATGTGTTTAATTTGTAATCTAGACTGCTAGAGTAGTTTTACCTCTCTTTTTGGCTAATGAGTATTATTGCTTCTCGGTGCATTTGCAGTGGGCCTCTACCCTCACAATATCCGAAAGCCCATTTACTTTGACCCATCTCGGTGCACGTGTGACACATTTATAATAATTCTAAAAATTGATCTGCAATTAAGAACTATAATTGAAGGTGTGAAATTACAGGTTTGGGCTCCTGTCGCCTGAAAAAGACGGGGTGGCGATAATGAAAAGGGACTGTGTCACAGACCATTCCCGCCTTTTTTCGACCACCAGACACGCCCACACGTCCGCACGTGTATGAGGATACTCGAAGGGCCCCACCATCAAAGTCCTTCTCGGACTTATGTGTGTGTATGTGGAAATGATACGTCCCTCTCCCTCCCAGGTGTCTTGCCCTCTGTCCATCCAACATTAAACCTTTCTGTACTATACTATTATTCATTATCCCTTTTTTCTTTTCTTTTTTTGGTCTGAATACTACTATTCATTATCCTAACCTCAATGATTATTATTAGCTCTTTTACTTGGTAAAAAAAAAAAAAATTTGGTTTCTACGTGGTGGATTGAAGAATATTTCTTACTCAGATGAAAGAATATTGTAAACCAACCTGCTTTTCTTCGTCAATTGCTATAGAAGTACGTACTTTTTTGGTGAATTAGTTTTACTCTTTTTGTCCGACAAAATAGATAGAAAAAGCTAATGATTATTATTATTATTATTATTTTTTTTTTTTTGAAGGGGTTTGGAACCCAGCCAAGTTGGGAGGCTCATCCCCACGCCTGACTTATTATATTAAAATTAGACATATGCATCGAGGGGGACATAGAGCCTTGACCTCTAGCAATATTACAAGCATCCTCGTAGAGTACATCCTGAATAATAGCAGGAGACTCATCTAACCAATAGTCATTAAGATAATTCATACTAGCAAGGTGAGATAGCCTATTAGCTACACCATTTGCTTCCCGAAAAATATGACGGATCTGAGTAGAGCGAAAATACGTCAAATATGACTTACAATCTTCCATAATGCACCCTACTTCAGACCTATCAACCACCTCTTGTTGCATCGCATTAACCACAATAGAGCAATCACACTCTAAATCAACATCAGTCAAGTCCTGGTGGATAGCAAGAAGAATACCTGCTCTGATCGCTTCAGCCTCCATGTGAAGCGCGGAAGCAGCATAGGGGAAATGCCGAGCCAAAGCAGCTACGCAAGTCCCAAATTCATCACGAATCACCACACCAACACCACCATCACCATGATTGGCACGGAAACTCCCATCCACGTTCACTTTAAGTCTTCCACTAGGTGGGGTCTCCCATTTGGTTAAAATCCTTCTACTTTTGGTCTTCCCAGTAACATGGAGAGCTTGATAATCTTCTAGAAATTTCTGGACCCATTGAGCAGCACAAGAAGCATTGAAGATACTACCCTTCCAGACCACATTATTCCTTTCTGACCAAATAACCCACAATGCCATGAAGAAAGCACACCGTTGACCAGCATTATATTGATCAACAACATTAAGAACCCAATCCTCCAATGACATGGCAGGAACAGATTTTGGCATTAATCCCAACAAAGTACAGCTCCAGAACCATGCAATTATTTCACAATCACGAAAGACATGCAAACCGGTCTCCACAGACTTCATGCAAAAAATACAACGTGCATCAGTAAGTGGAACTCTTCTCACTAGCAGCTCCCGTGTGGGCAGAATACCCTTCACTAATCTCCACACAAAAACTCGTACTTTCGGAGGAATCTTGGAATGCCAGATTACGTTCCAATACTTCCCCTTCGCACCAACCACTCCATTAGAGCTCGAAGCACGCTCTGTCTTCCCTTCCTCCATTCGAGCCACATGATACCCATTACGTACACTATACATTCCCTTCTTGTCATAGTGCCAGACAAGTCTGTCATCAGTCCTTCTAAGGATGAGTGGAATGCGCAGAATAATATCCATCTCCATAGGTGTGAACAACTCCTCAAGAAGCGGTACAATCCATTCATGCTCATCATGGTCAATTAAATCATTTACCTTCAAAGACTCAAGGCCTTCCATAGGAGAAGAGAATGGCTTGAAATTATAAGGTAGAGGAATCCAGGGATCATCCCACACTGACAGCTTACTCCCATCTCCGACTTGATACCTCACCCCCTTAAACAACAACTGCTTCCCATACATTATACTTCTCCATGCATAAGAGGACCCACTATCCAGATTAGCCTCCAGAAAGTCACAATTTGGAAAATAGCGTGCCTTGTACATTCTTGCTAACAAGGAATCAGGGTTTTGTATAAGTCGCCAGCCTTGCTTAGCAAGCAAAGCTTGATTGAAGAGGACCATATTACGAAACCCCAAACCTCCCTCCGATTTAGGCACACACATCTTCTCCCATGCCAACCAATGGATCTTCTTATCATCTACCTTGTCTCCCCACCAAAATCGAGCCATCAAATTATGCATTTCCACACAAACGTGTTTGGGCAATTCAAAACAGCTCATGACATAAGTGGGAATGGATTGGGTCACAGCCTTGATCATGATTTCCTTACCAGCCAAACTCAAGTGTTTCTCATGCCATCCTTGAGTTCTTTTCCTGACCTTCTCAGTAAGAAAGTTGAAGGCCTCTGATTTAGAATAACTTAACTCCGTGGGTAACCCTAAATATTTGTCATGTTTGTCAACTCGAAGAACACCTAACACCGCTGCTAGAGCATCTTGCTTATCTCTCTTGACATTTTTGCTAAATGAAATACAACTTTTCTGGTAATTTATGACCTGCCCCGAGGCTCTCTCATAGTTCTGAAAGATCTCCTTCAGCATACTACACTCATCATACTCTGCCTTGAAAAAAATGAAAGAATCATCCGCAAAAAACAAATGAGAGATAGAAGGAGCACCTGTGCAGATCCGGACACCATGAAGTCTTTGCTCAAACTCCGCACGAATGATCATCCGAGATAAGGCCTCAGCGCACACCAAGAAGAGGTATGGGGAAATAGAGTCTCCCTGTCTAAGTCCCTGGGCTGGAATGATTCGTCCTCTCGGAACTCCATTGATGACAAAGGAGTACGATACTGTTCGAACACACCGCATCACCCACGTTACCCAGACAACACTGAAACCTAACTGCAATAACACTGCCTCCAAGAACGACCATTCAACCCGGTCGTAAGCCTTGCTCATATCCAATTTTAAGGCACCATATCCAACATGTCCCCTCCTCCGTTTCTTCAAGAAATGGGAAATTTCAAATGCCGCAAGGGAGTTATCAGAAATCAATCTTCCCGGAACGAAGGCGCTTTGGAAAGGAGAGATGATATTCTTCAATAATGGCTTCAGCCTATTAGCAAGGACTTTAGAACCTAGCTTGTAAATAACGTTACAGAGACTGATGGGACGTAGCTGGTTAATATGTTCCGGGGCTTTATCTTTTGGTGTCAGAGTAACATTC
Organism: Rosa rugosa; assembly: GCF_958449725.1. Lineage (NCBI taxonomy): Eukaryota > Viridiplantae > Streptophyta > Magnoliopsida > Rosales > Rosaceae > Rosa > Rosa rugosa. The sequence continues at coordinate 51,830,322 of NC_084821.1, read as the reverse complement.
GTGTGGTTCAAAACTTTAAGCATCTCATCTGACCCCATGAAGCACCGTATAGCAGTAGAGACATCATGGCCGACCAAATCCCAGAAGTGTTGATAAAAGCACGGGGCAAAACCATCCGGCCCAGGTGCTTTGGCCGGATGCATTTGCTTAAGAGCCATATGAACCTCAACATCTGTAACCTCACAAGAGAGTAACACATTCATATCATCAGTTTTGCAAGGAGTTAAGAGAGACGCTACCTCATCAACACCCTGGGGATGGGACGTAGAGAATAAATTTGTAAAATAGCTCAACACAATAAGCTCTAGGTCACTGTCATCCTGGCACCATACTCCTTCATCGTTAATAATAGGGTTTTTGTCCATTTACCCTATTTTTAGATATTTTTTTCCCATTTACCCCATTAAGTTTTTTTAATTCTCTCTTATCCAAAACACTCTAAGGAGGTCTTCCCTAATACCCCATTAAGATTTTTTTTTTAATACCATATTACCCTCACCCCTTTGTTACTTAGAGAGAGAGAGAAAAAAAATGGAAGAGAGAGAAATCATAAGAGACTTCGCCGGAGCCTGGTCATCGGCTGCCGGAATCTGGCCAACTATTGCCGGATTCCTGTCACCGGTCGCCGGATTCTGGTCACAGGCCACCTCCCACCGGACTTTTTTGAAAACATCACCGAAAAAGTTTATTGCCCCCAATAGACATCTATTACCCCCAATAGAGGGGCAATAGACGTGTATTGCCCACTAATATACGTCTATCAGCCGTGTATTGCTCCCTAATAGACGTTTATTGCCCACCGAAATTTTCTAAAAACCTCTATTGCCTAGATTTAGACAAATAAAATTTTAATTAAAAAAAAAAACGAGAAGATTACATCAATTCAAAACGTCTACTGCCTCCCAATGGACCTTTAACACACTTCTATTGACCCAATAGAACCTTTTTTCTTCCATTCTGGGCCTTCTGCCCCCATTTTACCAAAAAAAAAAAAACAGAGAGACTAGGTTGAATTCGACTCCGTCACTGTCGAAAAGCACAAGTACAACTTCTTCTTCTCCAAGCTCTCTAAATTACTTCAAATTTCAGCAATATTACTACTTCTTTTCCCAAATCCAGAAGCTCATAATCAAAGCATTTCAAAAGATTAGTTCAAAATTCCAAAAGTTGGATCACACCACTGTGCAGACTCGCGAGGATCCATGGCCTCTTAGTGTGGAAGCTCAGTCCCTTAACTCTATTACTCTTCGTCTCGAACTTGGCCAACATCTTCACCACCGCGATCACTGTAATCCAATCCAATCCAATCAAAATTCAACCATCGCATGAACAAAATTCACAAATGAAATCGCATCCACTCTTTTCTTCTAGCCAACGAATTTCATATCACAAATCAATCGAAATGCGAAAAGATAAGAAGCAAAACATATTTGAATCGGAAATCTAGCGGCGAAGAAAATTGTACCTTAGATCCGATCAGTGGGTGAGAGGATCCAAATGAGTCGCTAGGGAGCCGGCGAACTCACTGAGTTCCACTTCACCTTCGACGTCCGATTCTCCATTGCCGCTGCCGGATTTCGCTACAGATATAGTTGAGTTGGTCGGACTCGGAGCTTTTGTAATCACGGAGGGATGAGTGCGGGGGAGAAGGCCGGAATCGGACTTGGAGTTATCGTCGGGGTTGGGTTGGTCGGACTTGGAGCGTTTGTAATCAACGTTCTGATAGCTAAATTTATAAGCTATTGATTTTCCTTATTCACACTTAAGATTGTCAATTGTAGCAAGGGTAAACAAGGGTCTTTCCCGCAGAGGACTAAGGTTATAACTACTCAAAACAATGTCACAAAAGTGACCACTGTTCCTAGCGAACAGCAGTCGAAAACCTAATTAAAAACCTAATCTAAACTACTCAGAAAATTACGAAAATTTACAGAGATATACTAGACACACAGGGAGTCTAGCACACAAAATTTGATATTATTCAGATATCGTTTACTATATAAAATAATTATAAAAATATAGAAGACAGAAAGTAACGAAAACAGATTTTAAGATGGTTTGAAAACAATATGATAAAGATAGTTAGGGAAGATGCATCCACCCCGGACAATCACACACAAGATAATTTGTTCAACCCTAATTCAATTAATCTCGATGAAGATGCTCAGGTTGGCTCGGTACGCTTGAACACAACCTATTACCCTTTCTTACTTTGCACGCTAGGCAGGAAGTGCTCTACACCTAGACTATTCCCAAGCAATGCAACCTAAAGGTACGCTTATTAGATTAAACATGCAAAGATCATTAAGGTCTAAAAGAGTTTGAGACATCACTAGGCATCGCAATAAACTTAGCGCCTTGCTAAACCTAGGACTTAGTTTACTTGATAGTGAAAACCAACAACTGCTTCTCTAGAAGGTTTGAGGAGTCCAACTATTGACACAAGCATCAAACAATCAAAGCGGTAGAATCCTAACATGCATACTAAGCGTGCACTCAAAGCATACAAGCAAGTATTCATCAATGGAAAAGCAGTAAACAAAAGTCTCATCTTGGATTAAAAGAAAATAACATCAAAGGTCAAATCATCTTGTAGTTCATGTCTAGGGGCTTCAAGCAGCCCCCTAACTAATAAAAACTAGTTAAACATAGAAGAAACAAAACAAACTAAAGAAGGGGAGGAAGAGAGAGCGAGAGTTGCTGCAGAATCATCTCCTTTTATATGGTTAGAGGTTGCCTCCATCTTTCTTGTTGTGTAGGAAATCCAAAACTTAAAAGAATTAGGGTTAGCGTGCTTAGGTGGAGTTTTCCTATTGGCTCTTGAACTTGATGACTCATTCCAACCATTCACATCATGCCATTTGTCTATATTGAGCTGATATATGAAGCACAAACTCGTCCTCGGGCTTTTCGGTGTGATTTGGGCTTCGAAACATAAATTCCCGTCCAACCTCAGATTCACGCGCAGCCTGACCTTCTTGTACTAAATCGGTCATAACTTCCTCTAGAAAAATGATATTGACGAACCGTAAAAAGATCTGGAAACTAGACATCCGAGGCTTTCTATAAATATAAAGATCATCATCTGGATCGTTCTGAGCTGGTCTCAGTGCTCTGTCGAAGTTAACTGATCTGCACAGGCAGATTTCCCGATTTTGCATTTCAATCCCTCTTTTACTTCTTTTCTCCTTCTTTACTCCAAGATACCTATAAAACAAATAAACAACGTAAATAACTAGAAAATACACTAAACTAACAAAGAAAGTATAGAGATTAACGCTATTAATATCACATAATTATGCTCCTATCACGTTCTCGTCGTCGTCGACGTCGACTTGCAGAGAGAGAGAGAGACGGAATGAGAGTCTGAGAGGGGGAGAGGGAGAGAGTGGCAATATATAAATTTTAATTTTTTGGAGGTCAAAATCGTCATTTAGCTGTTAAATTGGGTTAGTGGGAATAAAAATATGTTGTTGGGGTAAGTGGAATGATTTTGACAAATTTTGGTGCTTTGGGTCAAGCCTTAATAATATCAACGACCTCATTTGGTCAAGCTAGAGGGATTCGAGAATCTCTCATATTACATCTCAATGCACAAATCAGTCTACATAGAGCAGAGCAAAAAAACCAACAACAAAAAAAACTAAAAAGAAAATACGAAAAAACAAAAAAAACTCATACAGTTATCCAACCCTAAAACAGAGCAACCAACTTGACATGCATTGACGCCTAAGACCCTCATGGTGTACATCGCCACTCATCAATCAGCAAAAGCAACTATCAAGGGTAGTATAGGGTAGAAGCCGGGCGACGCTCGATTATTGAAAGCAACAAAAAAACTAAAAGCCTCTCCACTCAGGTGCAAAAGAAAAGGGAAAGAAAAATGGGTGAGCCCAGCCAGGCTGCAACCCGACCAGACGGGCCCATGGGTCATCACCCACCTCCTTCCCTTCATCATTCAGATCGATCTGATCGGAGTCAAAGGACAACGCTCCGTCCACTCTGGCGGCTGGCCTCGACTCTCCCCCATTGTCGCGGTCTGGGAAGAAGCCCCCAACTCGACCCGAACTCAAGTCAAAGACCAGCTGAACTCTCCGAACTGACTGCCGAACCCTGCTGCCGCTACCGTCGCTGCAAAACTCGACGCCACCAAACCAGGCCAATTGCACCTTGCTCAGAGCCCACACTCTCTATCGCCTCCGCCAAAAACTGTTGCTAATCGGAGCCTTACCATCTCAAGATGGGCCATCGAACGATCCCCAAAAACAACCAACACTGTCGATCAAGGAACTGCACCGTTCTCCTCACTATCGCCGTTTCTGCTCCTGGTCTGAATACCGCACGGTCGTCGTCGCCGCCACACGAAACCCTAGGTTTCGCGCTCGAGGTCGCTCCGTATTACTCGGAGGCCTCTTGTCAACTCTAACTCCAGAGGTGAAAGTCTGAAAAAGCAAATGATTAAACACGTGTAATCATCAATAAATACTGTACGTACAATTATTTGGGAGGATAAATAATTATGATACTAGCCCCTTAACATGTGCGGAGCACATGTCAATTGGTTTTTATTTTTTTATTTTTTAATTAAAAACGTTACAGCAATTTCTCTCCTAATTTTGTGGAACCTTCTCCTTTTTTCATGGGATTTATTGCAATTTTTTCAAATATAATATAGTCTATTGACTATCTTATCCACATATATAAATAATTTATTTATTAATATTTGTATAATGTGAGGGCATATATGGTACTTCAAAAATTTAACCATTCCCTCAAGAATTGACTTAATTATATAAGATTTTCCGTTTAGACTCAAATTTCACAATGGAGGTGGATTCATCTCTCATGCTTCTCATGTCTTCATTATGATCTTGACACATCTACAAGGAAGGTAGTCTAAGTTATAGGCCGTAATTAACACCTTTTTATTCCATTTGATTTGGTGGGTTTCAATTTCGCCTTCAAAATATATTTTTGTAATAAAGAATATTTACTTTTTCCTTAGTTTATGATTTCACTAATTTTTCTTTTTAATTTTTTTAATTTTTTTTTATGAAAGTTGTGGCTTTGTCCTCTCTCACCAAGTGTGCATCTCTTCTTTCACTTTCACAAGTCTGCGTTGAAAGTTCTCCAAATAAGAAACTCAACATGAAAAAAGTTAGAGTCTATTTAGCTAACTGATGATTTTTTTTTTTTTTTTTTTTTTTGACTTTGTCAAGGGGAACCCAAAGGCTTCCTAGGCTCAAGATAAACCCCTTCGGCTAACTGATGAATTAGCAAACCCTAATATGTGTAAGCAAACACCTACCTTCTTTCAATCACGATTTTTTTTTTTTTTGACTTTGTCAAGGGGAACCCAAAAGCTTCCTAGGCCCAAGATAAACCCTTTCGGCGCATACAATCACGATTGTATACATAATAAATAACGAACTTGCCAACTATTTTTAAGGTGCTAATATTATCTAATCTTTTAAACGAGAAATCCGTACCACAAAAAATCCTCAAACTACTTAGTTCCTTCAACATTACCAATTCGCTTGGCTGATCCAAAGATCATTACTGGAACCATGCGTCAACACTCAGATCAACTGTTGACTTGGAAGGTTTATTTAATTTTTTCGTTTTCTCGACATCGATCCCTGACTAGTTAATTGTATAATAGTTACTCTTCAAAATCAAGGGATTCTGTCGATCTCTTCCCTCTTGCATTTTATTTAGTACTGTAGCAGCACATTCTTTTCCACTTCTCCATAAGATCTCTGCTCTCCTTTCTGCTTCATTTCTTTACCAAGTCCCATGAAATATTTTCCTTCTACTTGATTAAATCAAGTTTGGCATTTTGTGTTATTCACTATAGCTGCACATTCTTTTCCAATTTTCCATGATGTTGTCTTTTTGTTCTTGCCAAATTTTCCATGAGCTTTCTAGGTTTTCTCTTCTCCATCAGTTACATGTAATAAAAGATCAGTGTATACCTATGCAGTTTTTCTTGTCTTGAACGTTATTTACTGTAGCAGCACATTTTTTTTCTGGTCATCACAAGATTCTCCTTTTAGGGTTCATTCGTTGTTATTCTCCAAAATAGTTTTTAATTTCTCAATTGTAAAAGCGTGCGGTATACATGTTAAGTGTAATAAATCTTAAAAGTTTTGATAATATACTAGTTATATAGAAACAAATTGGGTTTATGTTTTTCTTTTAACACCCTCCTTAACTCGGCCTATCAGCAAAGTGACATTGTATTTGTTCTAGTTTTGTTTCCCCTTTTCAAGGTGAAGGGCGAGACTGTGCCGATTGTGGAGGCTGCTACTGCAGAGGGTAATGTGGAAGGTGCTATGTCACTTTCTACTAATAGTTTAATTTAGGGCTAAATACTGGTTATTACCCTGTAGTTTAGGTCCAAAATCAATTCAGTCCCTGAACTTCTAATTTCATCAAAAACACTCATGCACTTTCAATTTTGATCTAATAGGTCCAATTAGTTAATATTCTGTTATGGGTTCAAGTTATAGTTGGATTATTTGTTGAAAAACTATTTATTTGATAGATTTCTAATAGTGGATCACACTCCTAAATTGACTATGTAGGCCACCTCAACACCACATCATAAAACATAGGTCATATATGAGCCACGTCAACAAGTTAAATGACTCAATTGTCGGAAAACTAATAAATTGGACCTATTAGATCAAAATTGAAAGTGCAGGGGTGTTCTTGATGAAATTAGAAGTTCAGAGACTGAATTGATTTTGGACCCAAACTATAGGGTAGTAATCAGTATTTAGCCCTTTAATTTAATTTTTGTTTGGGTCGCAAAAACCAGAGCCTTAGTTGTTTCTCTTTTATGTCTGCTTCGAGGTTTCTTGGTTTTTGTTAGAATAAAGGTGCGTGAATTTTCTAAAAGGTGGGTGTACTCGGGATTTTTTGGGATGTTATTCTTCTAGAATAGGGTTTCATGAGGTTCTAAGGAACGATTGCTTTCTGTCGACCCCATTGGGGT